>NC_141541.1:86947500-87057500 GCF_021556685.1 Rattus norvegicus
ATTTAAAAGGGCTTTGCAGCTGTGTAAGTTACAAGATTAAATGTAGTAGAAAATTGTGTGCGTGTCCTCACATACATAAAATAATGTAAAAAACACAACAACGACAAAAACAGCCTCTGTCTTAGAGAGTTAGTGAGAGAGAGAAAGAGCGAGAGAGGGAGCGAGAGAGAGGGAGAGAGTGAGAGAGAGCGAGAGGGGCTCTATCTGTGGGTTGGAACCATGGCTTGGTGATTAAGAGCACCAGTTTCTCTTCCAAGGACCCAAGTTTGCTCTCTTCTGGCCTCTGTAGGCACAAGACACACATGTGGTGTGCAAACAGACATACATATCTACTGATAGATACACCTGTACACATAAAAATAAGTAAATAAAACAGAAAAGCTTTATTTGAAAATATACTACTCATAGTCTGTGGTCCTGAGTTTGGGGTATAGGCTAGTAAATACAAATTCTGGTAGAAATACAGAGCTTTGTCCAGAAGTTACTAAAAAAATTTAAGTTTTATGCACAAATCTATTCATAAATCTGCTAGTAATGCTTAATCAATCTACTTAATAAGGTATTGACTTTTTAAATAAATTTACACTAGGAAAAAAAAGTATGGCAAATGTCTTTAAGAAGACAGGAGCTCCTGTGCTAGTGAATTGGGGTGTGTGTGTGTGTGTGTGTGTGTGTGTGTGTGTGTCTGTAAATCATCTGCAAAGAGTAAAGAATTAGAACACCTTATTATTCTGTCAAAGGATAAAATAAAATGAAAAAACAGTAAGGAAAACCCCCAGAACCAACCACAATTTTGTCTAACTCCACAGAGTTCCTGCACTTTTTATTTTCTGAGACCAAATCTCACTATGTGTAGCTCTGGCTGGCCTGGAACTCGCTATACAGACCCGGCTGGGATTGAACTCGCAGAGATCCGTTTGCCTTTGCCTCCCCAGAGCTTGAGGGGTGGTGGGCACAGACACACCTTAGGCACCTTCTGAACCAAGAATTTCACTTCCGGAAAGTGATGGCAGCAAGAGGGCATAGAGCTGCACGTGGTCGTCCTTGTCGTGGGAAAAGGAAAGTGCGTGCGCCACAAAGAACACCTACAAAGGACATCAGTGTGTCCACGCACCCCAGAGGGGAACCCACAACAGACCACGGTCCCGACAGGTGAACCGGTGACTTTAATTGGTTAATTTAGTTACTTACAGGAGCAATGAGGACTCTCTAAGATGAATGACAGGAAAGCTGCAACCTGGAGTTCATACTTCAAACTGCTAGGCATGGCCTGACAGGTCTTGGCAGCTCAGCTGGTGAGCTTCCTTCCTCCAGCAGGTGCTCAGCTTCTGTAATCCTGGGGAAGGGGTTGTCGAGCCTTCTGCTTTCCTAGACATGGGAAGTTTGTGTCTCTCCTTCCTGAGTCCTACTACCCTCAAGAGAATGTGGCATTTTGGAAGAAAATGCTAGAAAAAAAGGCCAAGGAGCGCGTGGGGGGTGGGGTGGGAGTGGGATTGTACTTTTAGCCCACTAAAAGTACATAACCTGGGGGATTTTTTTTGTGATGTATATGACATTGAAGACAGTATACCTCATGATTGGGTAACTCCCTGCGCCACACACACCTAAGGGCCTACCGAGTTAAAGGGCAGCTGCAAAACGTTGCTCTGAATGGTTGTTTTGGAGTCCTGAACATGTTAGAGGTGCAAATTAGTGTAACCTCTCACTGGAAATCACTGGAGTAGGGGCCCGGATATTGTTTTGAAGCACTTCCAAAGTGAATTCTCCTCTCCAACCCACTTCCTGAGACAGAGACTCTCTAAGGCCTGCTGGCCTTGAATTCAAGAGATCCACCTGCCTCTGCCTTCCGTGCTGGATTAAAGGCATTGCACCACCACTACCCAGCTCCTAAGTGAATTCTTGCGCACCTTAAACCAATGGTTCCCAACCTTTCTAATGCTTTGACCCTTTAATACATTTCATTCTGTGCTATCTCATCACTTGGCCACTGTTCTGACTGTACAGTGATATACAGGCTGATATCCTGACCCCGGGTTGGGATCACTGCCTTAAATAAACTAGGTTAAAAAGTACATAGTGGAGCACGACCTTTATCACAGAACTTGGGGAGGTAGAAGCAGGAAGATCTGAGTTCAAGGCCCACCTTGTCTAAATAGGAAGCTGCAGGACAGCCTGGGCTACATAGATATCCTGTCTCGATAAGGAAGGACAAGGGATTAAGAGTTGACATTTTAATGATACCCTTTAACATAAAACAAATCATTTGCTTGACACAGGAGTTAGGGCCCAGCCCAGGAAATATATTATCACCACCCTAAATACTTAAAACACTTTTAAGTCAACTGTGCCATTCTTGAGGCCGGGACTAAATCAAGTTAGAAACTGTAGGAATCCCCCCACATCAACCGAATGGTCCCGTTTACAAATTTTACTGTGTGATGAAACCAACATCATACCAAAAAAATTTTTTTTATTGGAATAGTTCAACGAATTGCTATTTGCAAAGAAAAAAAACAAAATCCAGAAGGTGCTCATGAAGGCAGGTAAGAAAACACCTGTAGTGATTTAAGAATCCATCCGTGCTTCTCTTCCCTCCAGCAGAGGCGGGCTGCAAGTCAGCTTGAGTCTAACTTGCCCTTTGACGCTTGGGTTATGATTGAGGACGCATGTTGTTTTAAAAACTCTTCAACTTGTTTCAGCTTCACAGCTGGGAAAAGATCAACACCAACGGTCAAGAGAAAGGGGAGCGCGGTGTTAAAGAGAAGAGGACCTGAACCTGGAATCTGGAAGATCAGTGCCTACCGCTGAGCTGAGGGATTAATGGGCCCTGGGTGTGTCTGTCTTTCCCTTCTTTCTGCCATTTCTTAAGGACTTTGAGAAAAGGATACCTAGGGACACTAAAGTTTTCTGGTGTTTGAAAACTGCGAGAAATTGTAGAAGCTGAGGTCCTCCCGTGGCTTCCTCCCCGGGTGGGTCTTCTAAAGTCCCTTACCTCTTTGGACTTCGTCTTCTTTGTACCAAGCCACCATGTTCAAGAGAATATTTTTCATTCGAATCTGTGCACTGGGTCGTCCATAGATGGTGATTTCAGCTAGTTTCCCAGAGTTGGCCAAGTTCACGCTCAGCAAGGCCTGGCTCATCCACTCTATTTCTGAGATTTCGGCTTGGTCTGAGCCTAAACAGGTGAGGAAGAGACTCTAAGAAGTAGAATGGCTTCAGGTGGGAAGGCGCAGGCTTTGAAGGGCAGATTGGACTGAGAAACAGGGTATAGACTTGCTGTCCCTAGCAGAGTACAGAGAGCTAACCCAGACCTTTGCTGCCCCTAAAAGAATACAGAGAGTTAACCCAGACCCCTGGGGTGAGAATCTCACCAATGATTCTTTCTGCCACCCAAGATTCCAGGTAGAACACCATAGGATTGCTGAGTTCCTGGACTGGGAACCACCAAGGCAGCACACGAAGTCGCAGGGACACAGGCGGGACGCTGAGCAGCTTCTGAGAGTTTATGAGAGAGAGGTCCTGAGTCGGTTTTTCTGGCTTGGCGTGAGCATCAGCCTTGTGAGGTCCCATACTGGAAAGAACTCTCAGACTGCAAGCTCCAGGAGGTGCGCGGCTTAGCTGCTTTTCAAAGCTGCCCAGCCCAGCCTAGCCCCGCCCCGCCCCTTCTATGCCGCACCCCAAGCCAGAGCGCAAGTGGGTGGGCTGGAGCCTCCGCTCGGTCTTCAGACTGTCATAGTCTAGGCCCTACCCAGTGATTTGGGGACTTAACTTGAATCACCTCCTGTGCTGTACTTAATTTCGTGTTACTTTCAAAGATATAGCCCGGAGCAGGCGAGTAGAGTCTGTAGAATGTGTCTCTTCTGCTGTCTGAATTGTCGCCTTTAGAAATCCTTCTCACCACCACTTCATGTTTTAAGCTTGAAACACACCTAACGAGTTTGACAAATTTTATTCATTTCAAAATCCCTAATTTGTGTGTGCTAGACTTCAGCTCTAAGTGGAATTAAATCCTGATTAAGGTTTTAAAAAAAGGGGTTGGGGATTTAGCTCAGTGGTAGAGCGCTTGCCTAGCAAGCGCAAGGCCCTGGGTTCGGTCCTCAGCTCCAGGAAAAAAAAAAAAAAAGAAGAAGAAGAAAAAAAAAATCACTTTTAGCCTAATACTGTCTATCAAGTTTGCAAGTCTCACTGATTCCTAGAGGATCTGGCCCTGTCCCGAGGGCTGCTCTGTTTCTGTCAGCACTGCTGACACGTCTGCCTGTCCACTGGAAACTTGGAACAGCTTCTCACAGGTTTACTTGAGTTATTCTGTGGAGATGCTCCCAGTTGAAGTTACTTTTACTTCAGAAGCACACACCAAGCCCACCCCCACCCCCACCCCCACGCCCTGTCTCTGTAGTTTGATTCCCTCAGGGAGCTGTAGCCAGCCACAGTGTTGTTTGTGGGCATCAGTTTTTCAAAGATCTGTGAGGAAGACAAGATCCCTGATCGTTCTCATCTGGAAGACCGTTACTTTGTGATTTGCTTTTGTTTTAGAGGCAGAGATTTTTGGAGCCCTAGCTTCCCTGGTATATATCACTGCACCTTAGCCCATGTCAGCCTCCAAAGAATTAAAATGCTTTCAGTGGGGGCAGGATAGACGGCTCAGTGGTTAAGGGCACCAACTGCTCTTCCAGAGGTCCTGAGTTCAATTCCCAGCAACCACATGGTGGCTCACAGCCATCTTGTAATGAGACCAGATGCCTTCTTCTGGTGTAACTGAAGACAGAGACTGTGTGTGTGTGTGTGTGTGTGTGTGTGTGTTTGTGTAATCATTTAAAAAATGCTTTCACTTTTTGACAGGCTCGGCGGGGGCAGGTGTGCCACTGTTTTACCTCCAGGTGTTTTGGTTTGAGTTGGATTAAGAGGAAGGTGGAGGTTATATGACTATCGCTCCCTCATTTTATCTGTAGCCCAACGTATGTTCCTTACTCTTTATACCTGACCCAAACCAAGTAACTGCAACCAAGACTTCTAGCACTTTGGTTTCCTGTTATCTCTGGGGGGGACCAGTCAGAGCGGATTTCAATTCAGACAGCAGAATACATGAGAGATCTATCATCCTGTTTTCTCTAAGTTTTATTCTTCACTGCCTCTCTTCTTGGTCTAATCTTAACTCTTCGTGTTGGGGCAGGAGGCAGAGAGGATGGTGTGGGCAACACCCAGGAGAGCGCATATCCAGGCTGCACTTCAACAGCAGCAGCTTTCTCAACCCCTCTTTTCCTCTTCTCTGTTTCCAGACATGCTCTCACTGAAACTGACACACCTTCCAGGCTGGACTGTCCGGCCAGGAAGATCCACGGATGTTTCAAGTATTGTTCCAAACCAGATGCATTTTAGTCTGACCCCAGACTTCTTGTCACCCACATACCCAAATTCCTCTGGGTTTCTATCTCTCTGGAAGAGCTCCTGTTAGGTTGAGGAAGTTTGTTGGAAATGTCTCCCACTGAGCTTCCCGATACCTGGTTGCTAAGGCCTGGAAAATTGTGACATATCCCCTGCTCCCGCCCAGGAACTCTACTACTCAGCGACACCTCTGCCCTACTATACTGCAGAAAGAAAAACTATTGTGTAGCAAGAATCTTAGGGACCGCGGCAGAGTGAGGCCAGCAATCCTTTGGGAGCTAAGGAACTTAACAAGGCTCAGAAAGGGACAAGATTCACGAGGTGTTATACATGCCATAAACACCTGGTAGGAGCAGGTGTCTCCCATGCTATATATGCCATAAACACCTGGCAGGAGCAGGTGTCTCCCATGCTATATATGCCATAAACACCTGGCAGGAGCAGGCGTCTCCCATGCTATACATGCCATAAACACCTGGCAGGAGCAGGTGTCTCCCATGCTATACATGCCATAAACACCTGGCAGGAGCAGGTGTCTCCCATGCTATATATGCCATAAACACCTGGCAGGAGCAGGTGTCTCCCATGCTATATATGCCATAAACACCTGGCAGGAGCAGGTGTCTCCCATGCTATACATGCCATAAACACCTGGCAGGAGCAGGTGTCTCCCATGCTATATATGCCATAAACACCTGGCAGGAGCAGGCGTCTCCCATGCTATACATGCCATAAACACCTGGTAGGTGCAGAGGAGACTGGTGAAACTGAGTGCAAGGGTGTGGGGAACTATTTAGGTATAGACTTTGTTTCTTCCATCCCCATGTGTTGATGAGGGAGGGTTACAACTCTTTCATGGATGGAGCACATTTACTATTTCTTTTCTGACTTCCTATCTCATACAGTAGTTCTATCTATCTATTATCTATTATCTATCTATCTATCTATCTATCTATCTATTATCTATCTATTTCAATTTTTCAAGACAGGATTTCTCTGTGTAGCCCTGGCAATCTTGGAACTCACTCTGTAGACCAGGCTGGCCTCAAACTCAGAAATCTGCCTGCCTCTGCCTTCCAAGTGCTGGGATTAAAGGTATGCACTATGATACCAGACTGTTAATTCATGTGTTTTTTTAAAGATTTGTTTATTTTATATATGTGATACATTGTCGCTGTCTTCAGACATACCAGGAGAGGGTTCAGATGGCTGTGAGCCACCATGTGGTTGCTGGGATTTGAACTCCGGACCCCTGGAAGAGCAGTCAGTGCACTTAACCGCTGAGCCATCTCTCCAGCCCTCATGTTTTTAAATTACAACAAAATGAGGTGGTGTTTCTTTTTGACCTTTTAATATCTGAACAGCATGTACTTTGCTCATTTGCGTAGTTTAAGTTTATAACAGTTGACTGATGTCTTTGTCAGGACACTGCCATGGATCAATCAGTTTTTTTTTTTTTTTTTTTTTTTGGTTCTTTTTTTCGGAGCTGGGGACCGAACCCAGGGCCTTGCGCTTCCTAGGCAAGCGCTCTACCACTGAGCTAAATCCCCAACCCCAGTTTTGTTTTCTAGTAGGTGATGTTTGGCTGTGCTCTGGGTGGGCCTAGAGCAAAAGTGGTTTAGCAAAGATAACACAAAAGCACCGGAGGCCTAGAATATTCATCAACTTGAAAGCATAGCCAAGCACTTAGCTGAGTGCGTACAAGGTCACATGGTTTGGAACCTGGCCTGACCTCCTTTAGGATAGTCAGAAACTGAAGGGTCTGTGTCCATTCAGGGCCACACTGTGGCTACTTACAGCCATGAAACTTCCTCCCCAAAAGGATGTCCGCTTAGAGCCATGAGCCTCCTAATTTTGTTCCTCTGAAGAGTAGTTCAGGACATGTGAAGGTGGAGGGAGGAATGAAAAATGACAAAAGAGGTGAATAGACAGAGCCTACTGTGCCAAGGGAGGGAGGTAACAGTGCACAGACAGAAGAGATGGGCAGGCAGTGGGCCTGGAGGAAGAGACAGCCATGTAGAGCATCCAACTTTGTCCCTCTAGAGAAGTTTCAGGGCTCCCACTGGAGGCAGAGGCTAGAGTATCCCTGCCAAGTTACAGGCCAGGCAAGGCCTCCCAGCAGACATGGCTGGAGGAATGAAAACCAAGAAACTCTCCTTTAATTCCAGCATGAGGAAACAGAGGCAGGCAGATCTCCGAGTTAGAGCTAGCCTGGTCTTCAGAGTCAGTTACAGGACATCCAGAGCTACTCAAAAGAGCCCTGTTTCAAAATACCAAGGGGAGGGGGGGAGAAAAGATTAAGAACAAACTCTGGCGAGCATCAGCGGTCCTCTGGTGGAGCATGGGAGCCATGTCCTCTCCGCTGCCCGTCCCCCTGCATGTTCTCCTTCCTGTTGCACCCATGAAGACATAGATCGAGCTCAGTTTCTCACCCCTGTGTTTCACCTAGAATGGAGCAGAAGCCAAGGATAGTACCTGGACAACGTCCTCAGGCTGAGCACCCTGAATGAGCTTCATTAACACTAGGGTTCAGCTCTTGGGCTCCTGGGGGTACTCGTGAAGTGTGATGCTTTTGTACCAAGAAGCAAGTCCCCTTTTGTCCCTTGAGGAGAAATGACCCATTCAGAGGTTCCTCTGAGTTGGGTCACAGCAGGCTTGGTCTTCACAGGAGTTCTACAATCATTTTATTCAATTATTATAATTACTTTTATTTCAATTATTTTTTAAAGGTTTATTTATTTTATGTATGTGAGTACACTGTTACTCTCTTCAGAAAAGGGCATCGGATCCCATTACAGGTGGTTGTGAGTCACCATGTGGTTGCTGGGAATTGAACTCGAAACCTCTGGAAGAGCAGTCAGTGCTCTTAAGGGCTGAGCCATTTCTCCAACCCATTTCAATTATTTTTTTAATCTCATGATGCGGTAGGGAGGTCAAGCCAGGTCCTTGTGGGTGCTATAGCTGAACTATGTAACCTTGGGCTCCACCCTCTGGAAGATTAGTACACTCAAAGGGTTTCCTCCTGGTTTTCAATCTACAAGCAAGTCCCCCAGCACCTTAAACACCATCCTCTCTGAAAGACTTTGAATCCAGAAGGCAGTTTCCTGAAGCAAGGTCTCCTCATATTGAGTGTCTAGTTTGGATTTTATTGCTGTGAACAGACACCATGACCAAGGCAACTCTTATAAAGGACAACATTTAATTGGAGCTGGTTTATGGGTTCAGAGGTTCGGTCCATTATCATCAAAGAAGGAGCATGGCAGCATCCAGTTAGGCATGCTGTGGGAGGACCTGAGAGTTCTACATCTTGTTCTGAAGGCAAACAGAAGACTGGCTTCCAGTGAACTAGGATGTGGGTCTTTTTCTTTTTTCTTTTTTTTTTCCTTTTTTCTTTTTTTCAGAGCTGGGGACTGAACCTAGGGCCTTGTGCTTGCTAGGCAAGTGCTCTACCACTGAGCTAAATCACCAACCCCAGGATGTGGGTCTTTTTTTTTTTTTTTAAAGATTTATTTATTTATTATATATAAGTACACTGTAGCTGTCTTCAGATACACCAGAAGAGGGCATCAGATCTCTTTACAGATGGTTGTGAGCCACCATGTGGCTGCTGGGAATTGAACTCATGACCTCTGGAAGAGCAGTCGGGTGCTCTTAACCACTGAGCCATCTCTCCAGCCCCAGGATGTGGGTCTTAAAGTTCACTCCCACGATGACACACTTCCTCCAACAAGGCCACAACTACTAATACTGCCACTCCCTGGGACAAGCATATTCAAACCATCACACTGTGTCCAGAGCTTTTATATTCTTTAGATTGCATTTGCTTGACTCTTGTGCCGTCTTCTATGGTGTTTGTTTGTTTGTTTGTTTGTTTCCAGAGCTGAGGACCGAACCCAGGGCCTTGCACTTGTTAGGCTACCACTGGGCTAAATCCCCAACCTTTGTGCCATCTTCTAAAACAGTACTCGCTCTTTTCTGCTCTTCAACTTGAAATTCCATAAAGAACCTTAGTGACAAGCATTTCAGAGCTGGAAAACTCCGGCTGCCACTATTTCTTCTGTGTGCATTCCCAAAGTTCTTACCACATGGTTGTGCAGAGTACATCCATTTCTTAGAGAGACGCCCCAATGAGTGTTAATTCCATACATACTTCAAACAGCACCATTTTTGACTCAAGCAAGGTACACACACCCAGTGATTTTCCCACTTCTTTCATTTACTGGAAATCATTTGCATTCTTTTCAGACCTCTTTTCACGAGCAGATCATAAAATATATGTGGAATACATATAGTCTTGGGTCTGGATGGCTAGAATACACACCTCACTCCACACATTGAAAGTTATTTGAAATTCTATATTGAGCAACATAAAAATGATGTGCTTACGGCCAGAAGAATATTCTTAGAAAAGTATTTTTTGTGTCATTTGAGTACACAGTGAGTGAAAAGTTCCTCAGTGAGGACAAGACATTGAGATACATAATTCCATTCTAACCCAAGCAAGTGAAATAAAACGTGCGTGTTTGGAAGGCTGGGGATCCCCTGCAGACATCAATTGTACCCACAGAGTGCAAAGACAACATCCAAAATAAAAATAAATCAACCTTCACCCTCCTCCCCATTTTAGTAGTTTAATATCCTTTTTGGGGGTGGGGGGTGGGGAGTGTTTCTTCTTCAACACAGAGTTTCTCAGGATAGCCCTGGCTGTCCCAGACTCACTTTGTAGACCAGGTTGACCTCAAACTCAAAGAGGCTTACCTGCCTCCCTCTGCCTCTCTGCCTCTCTGCCTCTCTCTGCCTCTCTCTGCCTCTCTGCCTCTCTGCCTCTCTGCCTCTCTCCCTCTCTGACTCTGCCTCTGCCTCTGCCTCCTGAGTGCTGGGATTAAAGGCATGCACCACCGCCCCATGCTGGTTTAATACTTTTAGGGAAGAATATCATCTATGTAATATTATATACATAAAACATATATGTAATATCAACAGAAGTCACCTATTCTTATGGGTGGTACTGAACTTGAATAAGCACGCCTACCTAGCTAGCAGCAGTCAGATATCTCAGTATGGATTGTAAATTCTCCATGTGGGACAATCTGCCGCCATGGTTGTGTTGAAAGGAAAATTATACAGATTTAAGGTTTAAAATTATGAAGTTAAAAGAGTATGTTTCAAAATTCACAACCTCAGGACTAAACACTGTGAAAAGCAAGTCCAGGCAGCCCCGCCCTGCCGCTAGAACTAACAGACCATAAAAGGAAAGGAATGCAGAACAGACCAGAGTACTGGATCTGACTCACAGGCCACCTGGCAGGAAGAGATAAGCCCCCAGCCCCCGACATCCAGGACGCCCCAAACCTGCCAATGTGTGTAGCTATACCTTATTACCTCATCATGTGAAATAGCCAATCATATGTGAACATGTCTATGTGCCTCGTTTGAATCCACCAATCCCCGTAACTATGCATCTGCTTCTGTACACCCGCTTCTGCTTCCCCAATCCCTATAAAAGCCCCATGCTGGAGCTGCTGGGCGCACAGTCCTCCGAAGAGACTGTGTGCCCGCAAGTACCTGTGTTTTCCAATAAACCCTCTTGCTGATCGCATCCGAGTGGACTAGGCTCGGTCATTGGGCGCTTGGGACTCCTCCTGAGGGAAAGGTCCTCTCCGGGGGTCTTTCAGTGTGATTCTCTATATTGCTGCCACAGTGCCGACTGCCAGTGCACTTTTGAGACTTCTCACAGTGAGCACTGACCATCGCAGTCAGACCTGTGCGTTTGTTGGAATAGGACTGGGGTATGGGGAGTTGCTCTACAAACCGTGGTATGGCTATAGTAGTCACTGAGCCTGGTCCCTTCTACTCTTCTGATTAATAACTTTCAAATAGCTTGTTTACATATTTGCTCTTAATGTTATATGCAGCATAATGTTGGTTTATGTTATAACTTTTGTGTTTACTGCTTTCACAAGGTATTTTACTTTTGAAACTTAACATCTACTTATCAACCCTCTATTTCTTTTTTGTAATAAAAAGATTTTTTTATTAAAAAAGTCATATATTACATTCCAGACACTATGACCAAAGAGTTCTCTCTGTAAGAGCCACATGTATTTGTAAAGAGTCGCTGTTCATGCAAATTAAGTAGGAATATGAATAAAGAACGACAGCAAAAGAACATAAAAAACACCAGTGGCTGGGAGTGGTGACCTTTCATCCCAGCACTCGGGAGCCTAAGGCTGGCTGACCTCTGAGTTCGAAGCTAGACTGGTCTACATAAGTGAGTTCCAGGTCAGCCAGAGTTACAGGGAGAAACTCTGTCTCATGGAGAAAAAAAAAAAAGGACAATCAATGTTTACCCCAAGCCACGGGGCTAACCTGAACTCTGTCACTGTTCTCTGAACCTTTCCTGTTTCTCTTTATTACCATGTTTTGTTTTTGTTTGATTTTTGAGAAAGTATCTTATTATGCAAAATAGTAGAGGTTGATGAAAAAAGGATCATAGAAATTGTATATGTGTGTGTGTGTGTGTGTGTGTGTGTGTATGTATAAAATTTTGTGATTTTTTTTTCTTTTTTTTTTTTTTTTTTGAGATAAGATTTCCCTGTGTAGCCTTGGCTGTCCTGGAGCTTGCTCTGTACAGCAGATTGGCCTTGAACTCACAGAGATCTGCCTGTCTCTGCTTCCCAAGTGCTGATATCAAAGGCATGTGCCACCACACCCAACTTTGATTTGTTATTTACATTCAACAATAACTAAACAATGTATTATAAGATGACCAATAAAAACTGTACAGAGATATAATGGTGTTTATCTGCATATAGACTTGGAGCTTTGAACAGGTCTGAGAACCCCTAATTGTCTTGGTTGTGTTATGTGGTTTAGTTTTCCTGACTCTACTTTAGAGATTTGTCACAAAGGCGAGCTATGGGTTTCCTTATGACTTGTCCAAAGGCAACATATAAAGGCCCTCATAGTACAGATGACTTCATCATGACATATGGTGACTTTTCACAGGTCTCAAGTTACTAAACATCTTAATACATAAGGCTGATTCACCATCTGGATCTACCTCATGCAAACTAGCGTCTACTGAGCATCGTAGTACATTTCTACAGAACAATGCTGGTCTTACCTTAGGAGTAATTTTTGAGTATGCACTCAAGCCAACACAGGCACCATGTTTAAACTTTCATATGACTGTGTCCAAACAAGGGTCTGAGTGATGTTTAAATGGTTGTTAACATCAAATGTCGTTAAAATGATGTATAAAAATGCTCGGCTTAACTACCTAAAGACTATACATGGACTGACCCTAGACTCTGACCTCATAGGTAGCAATGAATATCCTAGTAAGAGCACCAGTGGAAGGAGAAGCCCTTGGTCCTGCTAAGACTGAACCCCCAGTGAACTAGATTGTTGGGGGGAGGGCGGCAATGGGGGGAGGGTGGGGAGGGGAACACCCATAAAGAAGGGGACGGGGGGGGGGATTAGGGGGAATGTTTGCCCGGAAACCGGGAAAGGGAATAACATTCGAAATGTAAATAAGAAATACTTAAGTTAATTTAAAAAAAAAATGCTCGGCTCACAGAGTGGCATTAAAATGGTTGCTTGCGGGTCAAACAGACAGGTGCCATAGAAGAACAATGGCCTGAGAATTTGGAATTCGTGGCTTTACTGAGCCTGCGACTCATGATAAGCTGTGAGATGGATGGCAAGACAGTGTAGCAATAGCTAGCCTTCCTGAGCATTTACCCAGCATCATTCCCGTTCATTACATCACTTATCAGTGGCACAGACACATGCTGTCTTCTGAGGACTATATGCATCCCTTGGATAGATTAAGAGATGCAGACATGAATATACCCTAGCTCATGTGGGAACACACACCTATGTCCTCGGTGAGCACTAAACTGTTAACCTGTACTCAACACTGATTTGTGGGGTCATTCGTCACCGCACAAGAAGAGTTCGAATATGTACATGCCTAGATGTATACAAGCCTATGGGAGTACTGCATGTTATCTGTTTACAAGGTACAGCCTATAGCCAAAGTCCAGGGCAATTATTGCTGCATTAACTTCAGATTTCATCATAGCCATTATGTAGAAAGCATACAGTCGGTTCACAGACACTGATAGATCGTGTTGGTCCAGCCACACTCCATGAGTGTTGGATCTCTCCTCACACATGAACTACCATTGATTAGGGATGGGGAATCTGTGCTTGCTTTAATTGGGAGGTAGAGGCAGTAGATCTCTGTGAATTCAAGGCCAGCCTAGTCTACATGGTGAGTTCTGGGACAGCACAAGCTACATAGGGACACCTTGTCTGGAGGGGGAGAAGGAGGAAGAGGAGGAGGAGGAGGAGGAGGAGGTGGAGGTGTAATGAAGAATTGGGACTGTAGAGTTGGCTGAGCAGTTAAGAGCATGTACAGCTCATGAACGGAACTGGAGTTCATTTCCCTGCACCCTTGCTGAGCTCCCACAACAGCCAGGATCTCCAGTCCCTCCCATGGGATCCAACACCTTCTTTTGGCATCTGAGAGCTCCCACACATGTGCTGAGACCCACAAAGACTTACACACATACACATAAAATATAAAATTAAAATTAAGTTTAAGAAGCCAAACTGGGGTAATTCTTTAGTGACATTTGGTGGCACAGGGAGTTTGATTCCTAAAACTATGAAGACAGTGCCAGCTACACTCCTTGGGGAAGTCACATGTGAGAGCTGGGAGAGCTCACATATTCCACTCTTCAGCACAAGACGAGTGGATCAACATAGGCACACCTCGTGCCTGATATTAAATCCATTCCCTTAGTAAAATGTAGAAATTGCCAAGGGTGAAATCTTTTATGGTTAATGATAAATGCTGGGTCCTTCTGAAGTGAAACTAGGAAAAAAAATAATTCTCAGCTCCAAATACCAGTTACCCTGGGCTTTTCGGTTTGATGTGGACAAAGTTATACAGACAGTCGATATGGTTAGCATCACTGCCTGTAGTTGATGTGTAAACGTGATTGTGTTGCTGGTAGACCATTCTCATTGAAGGGGGAAAGGACAAGGGGTGGCCTGAAGGGAAACGAACACAAGTTTTGGCTTACTATATAATGGGAACCTAAAGCAGCGTGAAAGACTGTGGGGACGGTAAAGTGAATCTTAGGGGTTAGAGAGATGGCTCAGCGGCCAAGAAGGCTTCCTGCTCTTCCAGAGGACTCAGTTTCAGATCACATCAGGAGGCTTGCCTCTAACTGCCGTTTCAGAGGGATCTGGTGCCCTCTTCTGCCCTCTATGAATGTCTGCACTTTTGTGCACACACATATGTGAAATGAATAAATAAATAGGCTGAGCATAGTGATCCACACCTTTAATCCCAGCACCCAGAGGCAGAGGCAGGTGTGTCTATGTTAGTCCAAACCCAGCCTGATCTACACAGTGAGTTCCAGAACAGCTGACTTACATACAAAGACCTTACCTCAATAAATAAACAAATACATAAACAAATCAATCTAAAATGAAATTATGGTAACATGACAGAATTCCACCACCTCCTCGGATCACTTTGAGGCCCTGGTAGATGGACACTTGCTTCTGCACCCCTCTCGCCTCCATTGTGTCTTCTCCACACAGGCAGAAAGAGGGGAAGATGCCCTCAGAGGCAGCACACAATGACAGTGGTGGTGAAAGTAAGATGCCCTTTCTTTTTCTAATGTAGATTATCCCGTGATCCTAATGTTTTAGTAGATAACACATTTGAATAGTAAAAACCCTTATGTGTGTCTTGTGTTTACTTATGAAGAAGAGGACATAGAAAGTTGCCAACTCGGGGTTGGGGATTTAGCTCAGTGGTAGAGCGCTTGCCTAGCAAGCGCAAGGCCCTGGGTTCGGTCCCCAGCTCCGAAAAAAAAAAAAAAAAAAAAAAAAAAAAAAAGAAAGTTGCCAACTCATACCTGATTCAGGAAGGTATAGACAATGCCAGTGCCGGGGGTGGGGGAGGGGGGCACAGTGTGCTGGGGGGAGGGGGCTTTCCTTCTTTACTGCTCGGGGTAATTTTCACTCTAAAGTTGACATTATCTACAGAAAGATTGTCTTTTCATGTAAGTGTCACCTCAGCTGTCTTCCACCCGGGCTTTCTCTCCTTTTTGCATGTTCCCCCAAAGGCAATGTAACAAGGTAACAAGTAAAGATGTGTCCAATATGACAGTATGCAGGGGAAATGAGACCTTGAAATGTGAGCCTCAGTGAAGATAATGGAGACATGGAGGCACCTCCTTAGAAGGTTTTAATCTCCCAAGAGCTGCTTGTTATGAAATTCTCTGCTATGTTGCAGCATAGCCTGGGGAACCTTCATTTTAAGGCTGACAGAAAAGGTTGCCTGACTTGGCCATTGAATCAGAGAACATGTAGAAAATAAATACTTAATTTTTTTTTTTTTACCATGGACCCAGCTCCAGGTCTTTCGGGAAAGTAAGACATGATATACTAATATGGAATCTTTGACGTGACAAACTGCTTTTCTGATTTGCTTTGGTTTGTATGAAGACAAGGCCTCATTATGTAGCCTAGGCTGGCATGATACTTGTTATGTAGACCAGGCTGGCCTTGAACTCAGAGATCCCCCACACCATGCCTCACAAGTGCTAGGATTAAAAGATGTGTACTGCTCACAATCATCTATAGTGGGGTCTGATGCCCTCTGCTGGCATGCAGGTATACATGCAGAGAGCATTCAGACATTAAATAAGTAAATAAATCTTTTAAAAAACTTAAACTGGGCATGGTAGTGCACACCTTTAAAAATAAAAGAAACAGAGAGAGAGGAAGGCAGGAAGGAAGGAAGGAAGGAAGGAAGGAAGGAAGGAAGGAAGGAAGGAAGGAAGGAAGGAGAAAGGTGTCACACCCAGAAGCTTAGCCACTCTTGCCCATCCGTCATAGTCACTGTAAACCTGAATGGGTGAGCAAGGCAAAGACCTTTGCAAACAAACTCAATATGGCCGGGACCTGGGATTGTTTCCTTCCCTCCAGATTGTAGGTCCAGTCAAACACAAGGAGATGCAGTACACATTCTGGAATTGCTTTCTTCTCTTTTTCTTTTTTTAAAGATTTCTGTTTTTGATGATTTATTTACTTATTTTTAATTTGCTTTGATGGTTTTCCTGCATGCATGTCTGTGTGAGAGCGATGGATTTGCTGGAACTGGAGTTATAGACAGTTGTGAGCTACCATGCAGGTGCTGGGAATTGAACCTGGGTCCTCTGGTAGACCAGCCAGTGCTCTTAACCACTGAGCCATCTCTCCAACCCCTAGAATCACTTTTTTTATTTTATTGGATATTTTTTACTTACATGTCAAATGTTATTCCCTTTCCCGGTTTCCCGGACATAACCCCCCTATCCCATCCCCTTCTCCTTCTTCTATAAGGGTGTTCCCCTCCCCATCTACCCTCTTTTCCCATCCCCCATATTCCCCTGCACTGGGGGTTCCAGCCTTGGCAGGACCAAGGGCTTCTCCTTCCAATGGTGCTCAACAAGGCCATCCTCTGCTACATATGCAGCTGGAGCCATGGGTCAGTCCATGTATATGGAATTACTTTCTAATGGCATGTATTAGTTAAACTTGTGTAAACACTGGTTGTCTTGTATCCTTTTACTATGGCCTGAGCCTCCAGCTAGAAATAAAGACTAGGAGTCTATTCTTTTCAAAGTAGATTTTCCAAGTAATTATTATGGCCATGAGCCTACAGCACCTGCACAGAGCTGCAGTCACTGAAGGGGTCAGTATTTGTGCATTCCAGAGTATACTTGGAAGAATTCAAAGCCACAGAGATCACAATCATGGTCGTCACTACCACAGCAGTCCAAAATCCAAGGACCTGTGTTCAGCTGCCTATAGACACTCGTGAGTTGAACAGAAGAAAATCCTTGTGACTCTGTTTAGAGCACAGATCCAAAAATTGACTCTAAGTAGCAAAATGTAGCTGAGCGTGCGCTGACCGCTCTTCTAGATCTGACTCGTTCCAGTGTGAACAGGTGTAGCGCTCATCCAACCACATCACCACAACAACGGGGCCACGAGATTCAGTTTACTAAGGGCTCCAATCACTGGGTCTTATCTGTGCTCATCCATGTGTTGGGGGATATACTAGAAAGGTAGGCCAGACTCTTTGTCAACGTGTTCTTCCTCTCACTGAGGTCTCAGTGCTGGCTGGTAAGTGTGTGTCTGCAGAGTCAAAGCAATCAATGGGTTTGTGTAGTCAGCAAGGAGGACTCTCACTATTTCAGAAAAGCCTTCTGCATCAGCTGGTGTCTACATGGTCAGGCCTTAGCTATGGAGTTTTAGTTAAGAGAAGGTAGCACACCATAGGGATGTAGTCAGTTACTGTAGTGGTTCCCCGGCAGGCCCAAAGCTCTGCCTTTTGTTCCTCAGGATGGCATTAAACAGCCTGTGGAGGTACAAAGTTAAGATCTCAGCTTTTGGGAGGTTGGTGTGTGAAGATCATAAGTTTAAGGTCATCCTTGTTTATATATTGAGTTTATGTGCAATCTAATGTAATGGTCTCTTGAAAACTCTTTCCAAAAAGGGGGAGTTAGAGACCTGGCTACCATGGATAGCAGAGTTCATGGAGGTGGACTAAAGAGGGGGAAATGCTTCCAAGGACTAGTGTAGCCACTCCCTCCCCTCAGTCAGGTTCAGTGCTGCCTGCCTAGGCATTTACTGCAGCCAACTGACACCCAGGAGCAGCATGTAGAGGCACACTCCATTAACTAGGCAAAGAATCTGGCCTCTTTTTCTGCCAGTTCCTGTTGAAGGCTTATCTGGGGCTGTTCATCTGATGGAAAATTTCATTGTATGATAGCTAGTTAAAATGACTTGGATACTGTCCCATTACTTGGGACATGTAGATACCAATCTCCTCCCAATATGGTGATCAGAAACACTTGAGAAAGAGACAGCTGGCCACGGAAAGATACGGCAGAGGAAGTCTAGCCTTCCATAGTAACCAGCATTCCTGAAAAGATTTAAATTGGAGGCAGCTCCCATTTTTGAACAGGGATTAAAGCAGAGTACTTCTCACACAAGTTATTTCCATCAGGTAATTTGCTCACAGTGACAGGAAAGATATATATATCCTCAGATGAAAAGGAAGCGGGACAGACACCAAAGTAGCGAATGAGTTACCGTATGTTCTGCATGCACTGTATAGATAGTACTGTGCTCAAGCAAAGCATGGAAAGTAAGCAACAGTTCTGTGCTGGCCTGCAGTCATCCAAACACCCACTGTAGACTCCCTCACTCAGTGCTATACCTCAACGCTGAGCATTTGCTAGATATCAGAGAACAGTTCTGAAGTGGCCAGCCTTTTTCTAGTGACTTTTATTGTCTTTGTTTCTGTTTTTTTTTGTTTTTGTTTTTGTTTTTGTTTTGTTTTGTTTTGTTTGTTTGTTTGTTTGTTTTTTGATATTCAGAACATTTACAGGCAGGCCTTGTGAGATTTTTGGTGTCCTAATGCAAAGAATTGAGAGCACAGGGAGTCCAGGAACTGGACTGTGTTCATGTGGCTCTAAGGAGATCTGGATGCTGGCCCACCAGGGCCCGTGTTCTCATGCTTAGTTCCATCACCCCTCTGTTGAACCATATGCATCATCACAGTCCATGTCATGTGTGTCAAGTGGAGGCTGAATCCTTGGTTTCCTGAAGCCCCATGCTGAATTATGAAACTGCACTTGGAGTGATGTGAGCAAATGTTTATGCTCAGGACAATTATTAGTTTCTTTTTTATTTTCTTACCATGAAGCTGCCATGACTGTGTCTATTGTAACTGTGTTCCCAGTGCCTGGAATTTTGAGAGATCTTTCCAAGAAGCATGCCAAGTCCCAAGAAGACACCAGGGAAACCTTGTCAAAGGAACAAACAAGAAGGAAGGAACCATCTGCAAATCCAATGGTCAGGATGAATTATGAACAGCAGTGATAGGCTATACCCTGGGCTATATGCAAAAACTGTGGAGTGGTTTAGAAGAGTTTTAAAATAGTTTAGGCTCTCAATTCATAGTTTGCCAGTAGAAATTCAGTGCCAGTGCCAGTAGAATTTTCAGATGAGTTCAAAAGTAAAATGGTTGTCACTGAATACTACGAATCACAGGAAATATAATGCTGACCTTGTATGGGCCAACATGGCTTTGTCTGTAGAGAGAAATGGGTGGGTCACTCTCTATTGACCTTCTCCCGGATGTGGATGGTGCAGATAGCTGGCTCTGAGGAATTCTAAAGGGGACTTGGAGAGCGTCAAAAGCCTCAAGAACGAGGCTGAAATTGGAGTTAGAGAGCAGCATCCTGGTCAGGAGCAACTGGAGGATCGCTTCTCGGCCTTTTGGCTAAGATCAAGTGTAGGAGCAACTGGAGGTGGAGATGGGTAGGTAGAATAATAAGATACAGATGAAGAAGAGGAGGAGGAGGGGGAGGAAGAGGGAGAGGAAGGAGGAGGGAATCTGGAATATACCAGGATGAACAAGGAAATATGTGGAGGTTTCTAGGGTGACTTTTATGTTATTATTACAATTATGTGTATGCACCTGAGTGGGTTTCTGTGGACCCTGTACATGGAAAAGCCCACAGAAGACAGAAGACTTGGGCAGATGCCTTGGAAGGGCAGTTCCAGGCCATTGTGACCCTAAACGTGGTCCTCTGCATAAGCAGTGAGTGCTGTAAATGTGGAGCTAAATTTAGACTCACATTTTCTTGTTCTTTTAAAGACATTTATTTTTATTTTTAGTGCATGAATAGTTTGCCTGTGCAGTCAGTATGACTGCATTAATAAATTCTGAGTCACCAGTAATACATCGGTGATGTATTAAAGAAAGAAATTAAAGCATTTCCTCCACTACAATCTAACCAAGAGCAAGGTCAGATTTGACTGTTCTACTTCATGTTCTCACTGACTTCTGTCCTCTGTCTGTTATGTGAGTCTGAATATTTAACTGCCTGAAGGCTGTCTTACAAATCTGTCCCTGCATCTGTCCCTATGTATGTCTGCTTGTTGTGTGACTGTGTGTGTTTGTCCCTAACAAAGGGCTTTGGTCTGTTTTTATTGAATAGCACAAATAAAAAGCATCATATAGGGAAGGAATGAGGGATATTTCACAGAATTTTGTTTTGTTTGTTGTTTTCAAGGCATGGTTTCACTGTGTAGCCCTGGCTCTTGATGTCCTGGAACTCAGTCTGTAGACCAGGCTGGCCTCACATTCGCAGAGATCTGTCCGTCTCTGCCTCCACAGTGTCAAAATTAGAGGTGTGAGGGGTTGGGGATTTAGCTCAGTGGTAGAGCGCTTGCCTAGCAAGCGCAAGGCCCTGGGTTCAGTCCCCAGCTCCGAAAAAAAAAAAAAATTAGAGGTGTGAGCCACCACTGCCCAGCTGTTATATTTGTTTTTAAGGATACATTTTGTAAGCATTTTCTTTTTTTTTTTTTTTTTGGTTCTTTTTTTCGGAGCTGGGGACCGAACCCAGGGCCTTGTGCTTCCTAGGCAAGCGCTCTACCACTGAGCTAAATCCTCAACCCCGCATTTTCTTTTTTAAAAGGCAATGACTCAAATCTTTTACATTTCAGCCTAAAACAATTTCAGTTTTTAAAACACACACATTCCTTTTAAAGTCATATCTTTGTGTTTTGTCTTTCAAGATAGGGTTTCCCTGTGTAGCCCTGGCTGTCCTAGAACTCGCTCTGTAGACTAGGCTGGCCTCAAACTCAGATATCTGACTGCCTCTGTCTCCTGAGTGCTGGGATCAAGGGTGGGTGCCACCATGCCAGTCCCATACCACCATATCATTATTTCTATAATGCAAAGTGCTTTTCCACCTCAAAAGTGATAATTGCTCCTATGTGGTTTTGTAGTTTTGTTTCTTTGGTTACTTTACTGAACTTGTGCTGTCACTATTAGCTGTCACTGGTGGCTACGGAGGTTTCTAGAGGGTACGGGGGCTATGAACTGACACAGTTTTAACTGCCTAGAACTATGTTTCCAGATTTTTGTCATGGCTCTCTTTCTGCATTGTGAGGTAGCTGGAGCACAGCACAGCTAGTTACAATTCTACTTGGCATGTATCCATCCTCAAAGGGAACCACAGAACAAATATTGCATGCCATCATTCTCATGTTACTCCAGGGGAAAGGACCCCTTTCTTTTTTTTTTTTTTTTTTTATCGTGTCAAGCCAGGAGAGGAAGAGAGGAAGAGAGAGAGAGAGAGAGAGAGAGAGAGAGAGAGAGAGAGAGAGAGAAAGAGTGGAAGAGCGGAAGGAAGAGTGAGAGTGAGGAAAAAGAGTGAGAGAGGACCCCTTTCTTAAGAGTTTTTAAACACACACACACACACACACACACACACACACACACACACAACTTAATAGATGGACACCTGTCAGATGCAATAGTAAAAATACTCTTGGGTAGAGGCTTTGAAAGAACCACATCTCAGTCTGGCTCCCTTGCAGCTGTGTAGAGGATTAGAGTTTGGTCTGGTGCTATCTATGTATTGTGATGATAAATTCTATATCCACCAGTCTAGGCCTATGAGTGACTTCTCCTGTTTACAAGCTTTTGCTGTGCAAACCTTCTTTCTTGACTTAAAACTATTAGTTAAATAAAATTGCCTACGGACAATTACTGGAGGGATTAGAGGTAGGTGGGTTTGAAGTGACCGGTGAGCTCATGGCCAGGAGAAATAGCAAGTATCCTGGATACACACCTCTAGGGAGGTAGCCAGGCCAGCTATTAGAAGAGTAGATTAGGGGTACCCCCCCATAATTGTCAAGGCCAAATAAAGTCACCTTAGCCTGAGTCTCATTTATTTGTATGCTAGAAGGGGATAAGCTTAAAGTGGTTCTATTAACACAGCTGCCTTAAAGGTTTTCCTTTCCATGATCTGACTGATCCTTTGTAATCCAACCAAGGACCTAAACTGCAGTGAATAGTGCCAGGTGAGGCTAACACAACACGAAGTCGCTCTTGAATAAATGCCTGCTGTGTTATATATCCTTTGGTCGGTTTCCAGAATCCTGAAGTACAAAGATGTACCCCAGAGGGCAGAACTGTTGGCGGACTATTTTCTCATGGTCAATGATATCCCTCCATAAATCATGGTCCTTCGAGTGTTGCTGGTCTGTGAGTGAGTATCATGAGAGTTTGTATTGGAGACTCCATGGCATGAATTGTAACTCAAATTGGTTCTGGGTTTTAGCTCATCATGTATATGGGCTTAGAGCGATCATCATAAGTGATGGGGCACTGGTGGCAGTTGAGTGGCAGTTGTCAATTGCTCAGTTTCCCTTCTTTCGTGCTCCTCACTGGATCTCTGCTTTCATTGAGGAAACTTCATCAGTTACCCAAGCTAGGCTTCAGAGCGCAGCCACACACCCGAGCCTGTGGTATGAGGTAGGTGCCGCTCTTTAGGAAGATCATCAGCCCCAGCATCCGTGATTCTCTCTTGCTCTGTGTCTTCCTCAGTGCTCAGGAAAGCTGTGCTATAAAAGGAATTTTTACTCCGAGAAGAAGAGTTCTGAGTCTGTGAACAAGTATGATCAACATTTCACTGTGTGAGGTAGAAATCCTCTCTTTCGGCTATTTCCGGTTGAGTTTGACTATGCAAATGTGAAAACATTCGTTACAGTCTGTTTTCTTGAATGGTGGAAGGAAAGACCCTTAGCAACTGGTGCCTTAAGCAAAAGGGCGTTTTTCAAAGGGCAGCCTGAGGCTACGCAGTGTATGGTAGGCCTCCTCCTTCTTCTCATAAACAATATCTCCTCCTAGGATTCAGCATTATGTAGTTGATGATCTGAAAGTGTTGGAGATAAATCCTCTAGGAAAAGATCATGACTTTTCTAGTGAAGTATTTTATCCTTGCTTCCTTTCTACTGCCAGGGCTTCTCCTACCCATTCAGTGTTGAGGAAGAGAACCAAACCATGTCACTAGATTAAGTGACACAGTCCTTCTAATGTCTCTGTTTCTGTGATTGTTGGAACCCTGGGAGGAATCGCAAAGTTGTGAGTATGCCAGAATTCTTCAGTGGGGAAAATGTAGATGCTAAGCTAGGTGTGTCACCCTTACTGGAACTCTGAAGGGACACTTAATTGTACTGTAAAGGATAGTTAATGTGTTGAAAAACAAAATTGATTGTCTAGCTCCAGTTCTTGGCAGGAACTGCATTCACCTTGGGTTTATGTAAGTTGTGTCCTTGAAGAATGCTGGGCTCTTGTGCTCTCTCTGACTCATGATTCTGAATGGATATGTGAGGCAGTTGCATGTTTCCTTGGGTGATATTCCTATTTGTACACAGCAGCTGCTTTTAACAACTTCCTCAACTACATGAAGAGTATGTCAATCATATTCTTCATGAATTTTATACATTTCAGCTCATCCAGTGTGTACTTCATATGTTCCTCGGCAGTGTTACTTATTGCCCATGTTCCTAGACCAAAACGAAGATGCTCAGGTCATGAACTTGAATGACAAAGGTGAACAGCACGAATGAGTGCGCATGGGCCAATGCTACTCTTAGATTCTGAAAGGACCTTACGATGCAATTACAGAGCATTTACCTTACAGCAGAAGGCTTAGAATTTCTGGGAAGTAGTCCAATCTGCAGATGATGCCCTTCCATTGAAAGTAGCCTCCACTGCCAGGCATGGTGGTGCACGTGTTTCATCCCAGCTATGCAGAAAGACCATGTCTCAAAACAAAGTTTGCTTTTTATTTGAAAATTTATGTAAGTCTCTTCTCACATCCGTGATTAATGGGACAATGGAGACTATTTTGTTCATTCATTTGTTTGTTTGTTTGTCCTGAGACTGGTCTTTCTACATAGCTTTGACTGTCCAGAAAATAAACTATATAAACCGGGCTGTCCTCGAACTTAAGGAGCTCTGTCTTCCCTGCCTTTGCTGGGATTAAATCAAACCAAATCATGCCTCTTCATCTACCTTGTGACTCATTAATTAACATTAATCAATATTCTGGTTGTTTATGTTTCATGATTAGGGGACACCACTTATGTAATATACTTTATTTTGATGACAAAGAAGTCAGAAAGAGGGGGTTGGGGATTTGGCTCAGTGGTAGAGCGCTTGCCTGCAAGCGCAAGGCCCTTGTTCCCCTTTCGGTCCCCAGCTCCAAAAAAAAGGAAAAAAAAAAAAAGAAGTCAGAAAGAGTGAACATATGAAACTGTGAAAACTAAACAATTATTTTATATAGAAATTGGAAAGAAAAACATTACTTATTAAGTAAAAAAAATTGTTTTCACCGGAAAACTTTTCTTCTATCTCTTAATATCTATTTGAATGGGTCCTCATATCAAAGATAAAATGAATATCACCATGACTATTTCCTCTGCAAACAGTGTGCTGGGTTGGGGCTCCTCATTCACTAATGCATGTGCAGAAGGTTCTGTCATCTTGACCTCTGTGAGTGAAGTCATATCTCAAGGTCAACAGCTTCAGTAAGAGTGATACAGAAATCCCTGATGTGCTTGATCACATGGAAATGACAGGGTGGGCAGAACCATGGTACAAGAAGAACAAAGAGACAATAGAAACCACTGAGCTCTACTTCTTCTAATGCTGACAGATCTACACATGGTTACCCTGAGAACAAAGTGTGCTATCATCCATCCTCTTGAATGGTCCATTTCCTTCATAGAAACTAGCCATCAAGTTGGAAACCCTTTCAATTGTGGCATCACTCTATGAGCAATACGTCCACTGGGGTGGTTTGGAAATGAGAAGGTGCTCACAACTTAGATTTGTTTAACAGGTAGGGAGAATGGCAGAATGCCTTCCTGCAACAGGGTGCAGTTCGTGGTGGCCTTTTGCCTTGAGCATTTGTTCGTTTTAAGTAATGCGTGCCCAGGCTGGCCTCAGTCAAGGCCTGAGAATGGCCTTGAGTCTGACTCAACTGCCTCTACCACACAAGTGCTGGAGTTATAGGCACCCATCAGCTTCACCAGTTTGTTTTAAAGCCTTCAGCTACAAGGCCGTGGCTTTTATCTCTCATCATCTTCCTCTTGCTCGCCTTTGCCCATTTTTCTTTCCAGAGGTGTGGCACAGCAGCCCAGTCCACACTTCCATCCACTCGTGTCTACATTAAGAAGCAAGGTAGCGTGACATAGTGGTGCTACCCACCCACCAGCAGAATCAGGTGGATCTATGAGTTTGAAATGAGCCTGGTCTACAGAGTAAGTTCCAGGACAGTCAGGTCTGTTTCAGAAAACAAAGGAACAAACAAACAAAAAAACAGGGCTTCCTTATTGGGTCATAAGCATCATTTTCCAACCTCTGCTTCCTCCTAGATTTCCCAGCGTTTCCAAGAAAGTATATTATATTATACAATGTAAGAGTATCTTTTATTTTATGTGTATTTTATTCTTTGAAAGGCAGTTTCCTTTGTGGGTGGAGCTCAGTGGGCAACTCCTACTGATGGATCCCTGGCAGCCTACTAAATTTTGGATCACCACATTCACTATGATCAAATAAATCAGAGAAGCATTTCTCAAAATTGTTTTCCTTCTGATTCTGAAATTGTGTTCTTGTAGTTATAAATGGATCTGGGGATACACTCTTTAGGAAAAGTGTTTCTCTTGTCCACTCGTTTTCTCTGTGACAGCATGAACCTAGGTGACCAAGGAATGAGCCACTGTTCTGTTTTGTTTTCATAAATCATCAAGAGAAAGCCAGACACTGGTGTGGTGAACAAAATGGCCTGATCTTCATGATGTTTTGTTTTGTTTTAACCATTGGAGAAGAATGCCAACAAATGGGGCAGTTTAAAGCATCACTTAGGGGTTGGGGATTTAGCTCAGTGGTAGAGGCCCTGGGTTTGGTCCCCAGCTCCAAAAAAAGAAAAGAAAAAAAATCCCTCACTTATGGAAGACTTATCTTCTCTTTCAGTCCTGAGACCCTGACTCAGAGTTCCTGTGGGGAAGGAGGGTGGGAGGGGTTCTATGACAGGAAACAACCCTGCTTCAGTTTGGTAGGAATTTTAAGACCCAAGAAAAGCTGAGGTTAGGGTTCAGTGAGCTCCTGTGGCTTCAGCTAGTGCAGGTAGGAACAGTGAGCCGCTTTCTTCTGACTTTCTTCCACGTATCCAAGTTGGTGACTGGGAAGTTATCAGCATAAAGACTAATGAGGAAGTTCCAGGGACGTAGAGCATCCCCATTTTGGACACTGGCAGAGGATCCCAGGTACATACAGGCCACACCGTCTTCTTGAGTGGATGAAAGAATAGAAAAGGTCTCTGAGGACAAGGAGATGGGTGTGCAGGCTAGAGCTCACTTCTTTCAACAGTGATGGTGAGCAGTGCTGCCTGTGGTTGGCGCAGCTTTGCTTCTAGCTGTAATGTCAAGATGACCTTTGCCAGAATACACACCTCTCCCGCCTCTGCTACTGCCGACCCTACAAGCCTTTGGATATTTGGTCATTGTTAGCTGTAACTCTCCTTGGGACTGTGCCCGTGGTGTGTTGTGCTCATCTGAGGTTGTTGACATAGAAGGCACAGTTCTCTCAGGGAACTTACACAAACCTGGGGAAAAAGATCTCACAGCAGATCCTCCCCCACTCTCTCCTTAGAGCAAGCACCTTCATGGTCCTCTCTTCCCTGCTTAGTCCCACTTGGGAGGGTAAGCCCAGGGTGGAGGAAGACTGGCTGCTTACTTGGGCTCATGCAGGAGATTTGGTGTCCTATGAAGTCTATAACCAGAGGAAAGATGAAGTTGATCAGTGTGGTTCATTGTGGCATCACACACTGTAGGGAGGGCTGGGGAGCCTTGGTCTCTCCTGACTGTTTTGTAGAAGTGAAGCAAGTGGAGGAGTGGGAACCTCAAAGCATGCCCAGTGCTAAAAATCTTGGTGGGTAATTGCATCCCAAGCCTGTTCTGTCAGGTGATGCTTCTACTTTGGGATATACTCAGTACATAAGTAAGGACAAGGGCAGAGCGTGTGAGCTCATTTGCATCCTGTGTTCTTCACCCTGGGCTGACTTGGAGGGTCCATGACAGGAGGGAGGGAAGAAGCCCAAAGCCCATCTTGTTGTAGACTATGGGATCTAATGTATGAGGAGGTATCTAGACACTTAGGCTCAGCTTTGGCCCTGTCACAGGCTGGTTTGAGAGTTATTTAAAACCACTTCCATGTTCTTAAACCTGAGGGCATGGACATGGGGTTTGTACTTCTTCTATGATCTGTCTCACGTTGGTCTAACAATCATGTCTGAACCCTACTTTCTTTGTTGAATCACCATTTCCGGTCTGTCTGTAGTCTGTCTCTCCTCTAACCATTCTGGGACTTTGGTGTTACAGGACAGTTCAGACATCTCACTTTTGGGGCAGGGGGCATTAGTTTCTAATCTAAGAAGTCTGTTTCTCCCAAATGTCTTTTCCCTGGAGCTTTTCAGAAGGACCACAGTTCTCTCTTGCATTCACCTCACTGTGCAGCTGAGTTCTGGCCTACTGTTCATAGGCCATATCTGTACATTTAACACATGGAGTCTGCCGTCTGTAAACTCAGGAGCTCTTGCTTTTGAGTAGCGTGTCTCACAGAGACCCAGGAGCCATCCACACCCTGACACTCTTCAGTCATATTTCTCCTGACTACTCTTTACCCAGCAGCCTCTTCATCCTGTTCCTTCTACTCTTGGTCCTCTCTGCTGGTTCTGTGTAATCTATGGAGGACTAGAGATCTCATTGGCCTGCTACTCTGTTTCTGGTCCTGAATCCTGGGCCAGACTATCCACAGGAGTTTACCTAATGTGATTCCCCAGCCTCAGTTCTGAGTGTTATAGGTCTTTGTATGTACCTCCCTGTGAGTTATTACCTCCCTCCGAAAAACAGGCCCACTCTATTACAAAACTTACCACACAGACGCAGCATCAAGGGTAATGATAATCGATGTAATTCTTAGAGACAGCATAACCAGAAAAATAGGTATTTGAGTCTTCATTGGTCATGCGATTCCTTTTTCTTGGGTAACAGTTGAAAGGCTGCTCTGGTGAGCAACTGAGAATCAAGGAGAGCTGAACAGAGAGGAGCTTAGTGACCAGAGTCAGTTGGATGCCCTCTCCCTGGGGTGAGACACAACATAGATACAGAACAAACAGTACAATCAAATACCACTGGAGAAGTTTCCCAAACCCTGATGATAGCAAGGTGGAAGTCAGAAGGAGTCCTTTACCAAGGTGGTCAACTTGGTCCTTTCAAGAAATAGCTGGGGCTGGAGCAGTGGCTTAGTGGTTAAGAGCACTGATTGCTCTTCCAGAGGTCATGAGTTCAAATCCCAGCAACCACATGGTGGTTCACAACCACTTGTAATGGGATTTGATGCCCTCTTCTGGTGTGTCTGAAGGCAGCAACAGTATACCTAAATATATAATTAATTAATCTGAGAGAGACAGAGAGAGAGAGAGAGAGAGAGAGAGAGAGAGAGAGAGAGATAGCCAACACTGGTGATATATTTGAACAAAAATACCTAACTTGACTCTTTGTCCCAACTCCGAATTCTGTGTATGCAGCCCCTAATGTTCAGCCCTACTGCATATGTGAAGAAGTCTGTAAGAAGAGGTGAGTGGAGATAGTACCTGCCCACACAAGTTTGCTTCACTGCCCGTTACTTTTCTACTGCTGTGATGACCATGACCAAGGCAACTTATACAAGAGTTTATTGGAGGCTTACCCAAGCAGAGGGTGAGCCCATGGTCATCACAGCAGAAAGATCATCAGGAGGCAGGCAGACACAGCACTAGAACAGTAGACAAGAAAATAGGAAGCAGAGAGAGCTAACTGGGAATGAACCTAGCCTTCTGGAATCTCAAAGCTTGCCGCCGGTGACACATCTCCTCAAATAAGGCCTCACTTCCTAATCCTTTTCAAATAGTTTCACCATTTGGAGTCCAAGTATTCAAATACATGAGCCTATAGGGGCTATTCTTGTTCAAACCACCACATTCACCTGTCACCTGCTTGGCCTTGGGTGTGACACTATTTGGACTTGGTAGTAGGTGTGGCCCTGTTGGAGTAGGTGTGTCTCTATGAGCTTTAAGGCCCTCGTCCTAGCTGCCTGGAAGCAGTATTCTGCTAACAGCCTTCAGAGGAAGATGTAGAATCTCAGTTCATCTAGCATCATACCTATTTGGATGCTGCCATGCTCCCATCTTGATGATAATGGATTGAACCTCTGAACTTGTAAGCCAGTCCCAATTAAATGTCCTTTATAAGACTTGCCTTGGTCATGGTGTCTGCTCACAGCAGTAAAACCCTAAGACATCACCATTCTTGGCTTTGTCAAAAAGTCACCCTTCTTGAGTATTGAGTAACCACAGATCTTCAGCCTTTCTCATTTGCACATCCATTTCAGTTTCACCTGGGAAGCCTCATCCACACTCATCCCCCTAGGACCATCAATTAACCAAGAGAACCTCCTGTCAGTGGGTATAGCAAAAAGAACTAAGAGGCCATGATGGCTGCAGACCAGTCCACAGTGTGGTGAGTACTCTGTTTCTGGGAGGCTCCATCTCCCCCTCTGTGATGGTTGGGAGTTCTTACCATCATCTGTGACCCTCCCTAGTGACCAAAGCTTGCTTGGGAGGCTCCAGCCCCACCCACTGTCTCAGTACAGACTAAGTACCACCAACATGCCTGCTTGGCCAACAACCCCAGTGAGGGCCCTGCACACTGGGATTAGGACATAAGCCCACAATCTGCCCAATGAGATTGGTGTGCTCATTAGGCTATCTTCCTGCCTGTTGTACAGGCAAAGACTGCATATACATGAAGCCACAGTCCTGGCCAAGAGTCCATGACACAAGCAGGCTCTGGTTCCTCCTCTGCAAGGATAAAAGCTGCCTACCCACAATGCTTCAGCTATACCCATTGGCGTGGTGAGCATGTGTATATTCTATCGGGGAGATTCCAGCCCGACATATTGCCTCGCAAACTCATCACAGCCTGGGAGGCTCCTGCCTGTGGCCTTGGTAAGTACTGAAGCCAAGGAAGTTACAATCCCCTCTCCTTGAGCCGATGTAGGTTGTGTGACTGAGTGGTTCAGTCCTGCCTTTCACTTTGGCAAGGCAGCAGACTTGCGATGCATCAGGGACACCGAGCAAATGTAAAACCCATGGGCATAAAAGATGGTGAAGCATTCCATACTAAAAGCACGGAAGTATTTCCAATGAAATCATTGCAGGAAAGAAAATTCCTTAATGAGGGAAAGTGACACCAATCAAGATAAAGCACCGTAGAACACCAACAGAAGAGATGAGAGCAGAAAAGAAAGTCCCATCTTGCTATCTTTAGTAAAGTGTCATGGTTCGATGGACCAAACACTTCCCACCCAAGCCTGTCAACCTGAGTCTGAGACCCAGAATATACAGAGAAGGACACTACTTATTCCTAAAAGTTGTTCTCTGATCTTCACATACCTACCAGGACATGCATATAGACACACACACACATACCATATACACAGAATTTTACACACACACACACACACACACACACACACACACACACACATACATCTCTCGACACAAGAAAGTCTTTTGATAAATTTCAATGTCCCTTCTTGATAAATATTCTGAAGAAACTTGATAAAGGGACAGGAGAGACGGCCCCACACTAAGAGCACTACCTACTCTCCTTGACCACAGGGTTCAATAGTCAGAGCTGGCACAGAACCATAGAGCCATGGTGATTCACAACCTTCTGTAACTCCAGTCTAAGAGATCTTGGGAAATGCACACACATGATGTGCAGATATACACACAGGCAAAACACCCATCTACATATAATAACAAAAAACATAGAAAAAAAACTTGGTAGAAGGCGCATGTCTCAATCTGTGTGCCTGGACTGGTAAAATGTCTCCGTCAGTAAAGATGCTTGCTACTCAGACCAGGAAACCTGAATTCTATCTATTCTATCCCATCCATGGAATCCACCTAAACATGGAAAGCACCCACTCCATAATTCTCAACGCTGAAGAGAGAAATTGAAGATAGGATTGTACAAGATGGAGAGAATTCTTGTGCACACAGGTCTGAAGAATCGAACGTGAAAAATATCTATCTTGTCAATGGCCGCATACAGATAGATTCAACGCCATCCAAACCAAAATGCCACATTCATCACAGAAATAGGAAAAATATCCACTTAAAAATGTATTTGGTGGGCATGGTGGCACACACCTTTAATCCCAGCACTCTCAAGGCAGAGGCAGTCCTATCTCTGTGAGTTCAAGGCCAGCCTGGTCTTCAAAGGGATTCCAAGATAGCCCCTATCTCAAAAAAAAAAAATCCCACTACTCAAAAATGTATTTGGAAGTGCAAAAGAACTCAGAGAGCCAAATAACCCTGAGCAAAGACTATTGCTAGACCTATCAGCATAGCTGATTTCAAGTTATACTGTAGCACCACAGGAATAGAGCCAGCACGGAGCTGGCACAGAACCACAGATGGAGAACAGCAGCCCCAAGCATTGACCCGCCCGGCTACAGCTGCCTGATGATTGCCAAAAATACCTATGGGAGGGAAACAGTCTTGTTAACAGATGATGCTGGGGAAACTGGATTTCTCCAAATAGAAGAATGAAGTTAGATCCTTATTTCTCCATGTGCGTAGAAATAAACTGCACATGGCTAAAAGTCTGAAGCTGCTATAGGAAAACGCGGGGGGGTGGGGGGGGGAACTCTTTAAGACGTAGTTATAGGTAAGTACTTTCTGATTAGGACTCTGAAGTGGAAACTCATGAAGGTGAGAAGCTGGGTGGTGGCGGCACAGGCCTTTAATCCCAGCACTTGGGAAGCAGAGGCAGGCAGGTCTCTGTGAGTTCAAGGTCAGCCTACTCTACAGAGCTAGTTCTAGGACAGCCACAGCCACACAAAGAAACCCATGTTTGTCTAACAATGGGGAGATATTAAATTTATAAAGTCAAAAACGACACTAAATCTCAGAACTGAGCTTAGAAGTCTTGGGAGCCATGCATTTACATTATCTGTTCTCCAGCTGTGTGAACTAAACACACAGATGCTGTAACCATCGTAACACTAAACCTGCCCACTTTCATTCAGAGCGCACCATAGGCTTCACTGGGACAGCTACTACAGTAGGCTAGGCAATCCTCTTCCTACTAAATACACAGAATTGACAGGCTCTGTGCTTCGGCAGAAGCTCCAGTCTTCCGCATCACACTCACCTGGGCCCCAAGTACTGCCTTTCTCCCATCTCAGTTCCTATGCCCTGAAGGAAGAACTCATGCCCACCTTAGAGACCGGAGGGGGGTGTGTGTGTGGGGGGTTGGTTTGTCCTTGCTACTGTCACTGTGCTTTCTTTTGCTATTTGTGGGACTCTAGCACGGAGCCACAACTGCAGCTACAAAAGTTACCTAGGCTGGCCTCAAACATGCAGTCCTCCTGCTTCCACCCCTGAATAGCTGGAACCTGTGGGAATTTTACAAGGATCGAATGAGAAGGAAGCCTGGCAAGCTCCATGTACCCAAAATAAGAAGGTGGCAGCTCCCCTGTTCCAGGTGGCTAGTGAGAGAGAGAGAGAGAGAGAGAGAGAGAGAGAGAGAGAGAGAGAGAGAGAGAGAAATCCCCAAATCCCCAATCAGGTCTTTGGTCGAATTCACACATCACTTCTTAACTAATTCCAGGGGATGGAGTGCTCTGCTGCCCTGTATGGGTTGGGACCTTCTTGTCAGATGCCAGTGCAAAAAGGTCAACCACAGAGGGATGGGCAGCTCCAGGCTCCCTGCTGTGGCTTGGATGCCAGTCTGGTGCAAATGGGATTTGAGTAAGCGACCTAAGCTGCCTCTGAGCCTTGACATTCTTGGGAGCTTTCCAGAAAATCTGGACTCTGAGCATCCTCGAAGGAAAGAAACACACACACACACACACACACACACACACACACACACACATTTCACTTCTAACTTCCATCCAGAGAGGCTGGAAGAGCTGCAGCTAACCCCTCCAAGAGCACTGGAGCAAAGTAGAAGTGGGTGTAAACTTTCCACCCAAGAAAAGGAAATGCCTTCGAAGGCTCTGTAAATTAAGGTTGAGTGGGTGTCTCCCCCAACCTTTTCTTAGTCTTCATCCTTGGCAATGTCTGGAGGGAGAAAGTAGGCAGTGGATGGACCCAATAGCCTCTCAGTCTGAAGTATTCAGACTTGCTTAGTGAAAGCCCACCACATCATGGATTGAATTAGTACTAGGTGATTCTAATTTTGTTTTTCCAAAAAAGGTTTAGTGATACAGATCTGGGAGAGAAAATGCTTTTGTTTTTGTTTTGTTTTCTGAAAAGTACAGAAAAGCATGTCCAACAAATACCCACTGATGTTAGTTAGCACATCAACATTAGCAAAGTCACTTCCAAACGCTGTCAACCACCCATTTCAGATTAAGGATCCGAGTCTGCGTGGACATTAAAGAGATACTCTACTTCTTGCTTCTCCTTGCTCTCCTGTGTCCACACCCCCATTCTATGCTCTTTGGATTACTTTAAATCCTCAAGCACAGTCAAGACATGTTTTGTGATTGACTTATTTTAGTTTGATTTTGTTTTTGTGTAAGTCCAAGGTGCTTTGATAGTTAGTGTTTTATTCACATTTCCCCAGAGGTTACTGTATCAAGGAATACTGTTGCTACATCTGTGTGTAATGAAATTCACCTGTAACCCCAGCACTTGAGCCTCCCCTGCCCCCACCCCAGGCAGGAATATTAAGGTTACCTTCAAGAAACCTAGTATTATATGATAGTTAATTCGATGTAGTTTATTTAACACGGGATGGACCCAATCCTACAGTTTTTCCTCAGTCTCTCCTATAACAAATACAATGCTAAGATTCTAAGTGTCCTCTGATGAGTGATTGACCTGCGATCTATTCAGACAGTTTGGGGATCTCAATCCCAACAAGGGATTCTGTGGCTTAGCCCAGCCCTGAAGGAGTGTGTCCAACTCCAGAATCTTTGCAAAGCTGGGTGTGCTTCAGGCAGTGCTCATATTTTTTTTTTTTCACTTTAGGTATTGGGGATTGTAAATTGGGTCTTCTGCTCTATACTAGGTGAACGCTTTCATCGAGTTATTTTAAGATAGAGCCTTAAATAATTGTCACACAGACCCTCCTGCCCCAGATCTCAATTCTGTACCATTAACCCGTCATGAACGTGAATTTCGAGGCACGGTTGGGATCCTTTCCGTGCCTTTGAGACGCGCTGCCCTCAGGCTGGATGTTCACAGATGGAGCAAGTATGGGTCCAGGCGGCCGCGCGGCTGCAAGCGCCGATTGGTCAGGCCGGCCAGGCCCCGCCCCCGAGACGCGGCGGCCAATGAGCGCGCCGAGGACTGGCGGGCGAGCACGCGGGCGGCAGCGGAGTTTTTCCGACGCCGCGGCCTGTGCAGCTGAGTCCGGAACGAAGTGCGACGCGCGGGTCTCCTCAGAGCCATGTCTAGGCGGGAATCCGCAGCCAACGCTTCCTCCTCGGGCGTTGCTTCCCGGAGAAGCTCGACCGGGTCCCGGGGCGCCGAACGGACGGCGACGGAGGAGGGGAACCGGAGAGGCCGGGTCGGTAGCAGGGGTGCGGGCGGCGGCTGGAGAGAGCCCGCGGGTGCCGCCGAGGCTACGGCCGCCAGCCGCCGTGAACCGCCGCTCTGCTTCGGGGTGAAGAACGATGTGGTGGGCGCGGTGATAGGTGAGCGCGGGCGGCGCCCAGACTCGCTGCGTGACGGGGTAGCGGCGTCGGGGTTACAGCAGCGCGGGGCGCGGTTCTTTGGCGGGCAGGGGCGTGTGCGGGAGAGAACCTCCTGGAAGACTCGTGCAGCATCCGTGGTAAAGGTCTTTCCGGTTTCCCCGCAGAGGAGCAGTAGCTCGATGCCGCGGTCGGGCCAGCACCCTCTAGGTCGTTTTCGAGGATCAAGGGTGCAGTAGAGAACAAGTCAGAACCTCAGCTTTATCTCTGTTTAACTCTGTTAGGTTTAACTTGAGGTAAATTTAACTGCGAAAAGCAGTATGCGAGAGTTTTAGATGTGCAATGTTCAACTTTTCTGAGATGCAATTTACAACGACGGGCATGTTTCCCTCAGTTGGCGTCACTTCTTAGTTTCAGTTATAGTTTTTTTAGTGTTTAGGGTCCGTGAAATTAATGTATTTAGTTCTAAACGCCTGCTTGGTGGCATATTTAATCGTATGTTTTAAGGCTGGTTACTAGAATAGATTCCGTTTCCAAGGTTCATACCCCCAACCCCAAATCTGAATGAAATGCCCAGTATTTGAACGGGAAGCTCGCCAGAGAACCAATAGGTTTGTGACAGAAATTAGACCTGCTGCAAGAAACAGTGAGGGCTAGGCGTTGGAATATACACGACTCTTGGTCATGCATGCTACTGTTTGTTTATTTGATTGATTGATTGATTCTTATTCTGGGTATTGAACCCAGGGCATCCCAAATAATAAGGGGCACCCTGAGCTACATCCCTAGCCTTGCAACCTAGATTGTTTATTTTAGTGTGTGTTGAAATACGGCAATCTTTATTTTCTCCTCTACTTTTCTTCTCCCACCCGCCCCCTTCCTTCTTACCTCTCTCTTTTCCTTTCTGTTGGTGCTCAGGATTGAACCCGAACGTCATAAAAGTTAAGTCTATGCTTTACCCCCAATCTGCTACCCAGCCCCACCTTACTTTTAAACTTAAAAATAGGGGCTGAAGAGATGGCTCAGTGGTTAAGAGCACGGACTGCTCTTCCAGAGGTTCTGAGTTCAATTCCCAGCACCCACATGGTGACTCAAAAACACCTCTGATGGGATCTGATGACAGCTACAGTGTACTCATATAAATAAACTTTTTTTTTTTTGGTTCTTTTTTTCGGAGCTGGGGACCGAACCCAGTAAATAAACTTTTAAAAAATTAAAAATAAGCATATAGTGCAGAATTAGTTATAAATGGAAGATTGTGTCCCAGCTCTTCTTCCGTGACTAGAGCTGTACCATTTCTCAACTCATTTCTCCTTGGTCTTGTGCCTCCACATCACCACTCTGTGCTGCTGCTGCTGGAGTTACTTGCTTTGGATCCTCAAGTGGAATCAGGACATTATAGTGTTTTGTGATTGACTTACCGTGATTAGCATAATGTCCTCAAATTGTCATCTGTTTCCTAGTGTCTGACAGAATTTCCTTTTAGAGACTGATCGTTGGTTCTTTTTTTATTGGTTATTTAATTTATATTTCAAATGTTATTCCCCCTTCCTGATTTCCCCTTCATGAATGCCCTCTCCCATCCCCCTCCCTAAACATTAGTTCTTTACTATACAGCTCTTTCTGTTTATCCATTGTGCTCTTGATGCTGACTGAGTTGCTTCCAGGCTTTTACTTTGATGCACAGTGCTTCTGTGGACCCAGCAGTGCAGGTCTTCCCAGCATGCTTCTGGCTCCTTTTACGTGTGTTCTCTGTCATGTCAATGCTGAATTAGTTTGTAGGGTTTTTAATTGTTATTTTTTCTAATCACACCAGTAGTTCACAGGCTACCAATTAGACAAAGTCCTTACTAAAACACATGCATTTGTCTTAAATAAAGTCTTTCTAGAGGTACTGGTATGGGTCTATGGCATGCATAGAACCCTTGGTTCATTTCTAAGTACTGCAAATTATCTTTTAAAAAGAGAACAGTGAAGTTGGATGTGGTGATATAGATCTTTAGCACCACCGCCCCCACCCCCAAAGGTAGAAGCTGGCCAAGTCTATAGAGAACACTCTGGGCAGCTTAGAACTATATATGGAGACCTCGTTTTTAAAAATAGCAAAAAATACTTTTTTTAAAAAAAAAGAGGCAATCTTTTTGTAGTTGAAGTCTGGGTTAGACTGTTTAGAAATGTCGAGCACCTTATAGACTTAAATGTTTCTGAAAAATGCTTGCTCAAGTCCCTCATCTTTTGAATTTTTTATCAGAGTTTTTATCACAGTCAGCGAGCACACTAGGGTCTTAGGCATGCTACTGAGACAAGTGCTATACCATCTTCATCTTCATCTTCCCTTGTCTACTTTAAAAAAAAAAAAAGAATTATTTAGCTAGATGTGGTGGCCCAGTGACTGAACTGCCAGCACTTAGGAGGTAGAGGCACAGAATTGCCTTGGGTTTAAGGCCAGTGTGGGATGTATTCTGAGTTCAAGCCTAGGCTGTCATTGTCACACACACACACACACACACACACACACACACACACACACACACACCTGGATTTTGTTATTGTTAAAAGTGGCTTTATATTGTCTTCTATACAATTTGGATCCGATTTTTGTATGTGTTGGAATAGAATCTTTCAGTCTCCATATTGGTAAAGGAAGCCTCTTCCTACTCATACAAGTGTGAGATGGAACCCCCATCCAAAACAGAAAGTGTTTGCTATACCCTAAAACCTGGAATGATTTGAGGAAGAGCTACACAAAGTCCTTTGAGGAAAGTACATAGACCCCTTTTATTAATTTTAGTTCATAATCATATTTTTTTATTTTTAAAAACAGGTCGTGGTGGGTCAAAAATTAGAGAAATCCAAAATACAACGAACACTAGAATACAGGTAAGTCATCCGTGTTCCTCCTAAGGAGCACCTGCCTTGCACCTGCTTGGTGCTTAGCATGGGGCTTAGCATGGGGCCTAGCATGGGGCTACAGTGCATGGCCCGATCTCTGCACAGGAATGTTCACCAGCATTTGCCTGAGTTCTTTTCTAGGTGTAGTGTTTGTGACTCTTGGAAGTAAAAACTAAATCTTTAAATACAATCTCCATTTAAGAATGATAACTTGGGCCGGACAGATGGCTCAGCGGTTAAGAGCACTTATTCTTGCAGAGGACCTAGGTTTGCTTCTCAGCACCCACACAGGAGCTCACAGCCAACCTCTAACTTCAGTTTCAGGGGCTCTTGTGCCCTCCCTGGGCACCAGGCACAAACCTTTTAAAACCAAACCTAAAATACAAATAAAACAACAACGAAAAGCTCTGTAAGGGGAGTCGGAGGAAGGAAATGGTAGAGGGATGTGATCAAGGTACGGTATAAAGGCACACTGTGAACGTGGCCAATGACAGAAAGACAGTAAGAGCCAGAGGGCCAGGACGTCTCATCTGCTGGGAGAGTGTGTCTCCTGGAGCGGACAGGTAAGCTGCACCCATCACATCTCAACAGCATAGCCAGCTAACAAATCTGAACAACAGCCAGTAGCCATGCCAACATGGGAAGAGGACACCTCAAGGGGTGCTCACTCTACCCTAGATGCAGAGCTGCAGGCAATTAATTCCCAAGAGGGAAAATGAGCCTTCCCCTGAACTGAAAACACACACATACACACACACACACACACACACACACACACACGCAACACTGAAGGGTCTCAGTAGGTCTCTTTCTCTGTGTCTGTCTCTCTGTCTATCTCTCTGTGATAATTATAATTTTTTTTTTTTTGGTTTTTTTTTTTCGGAGCTGGGGACCGAACCCAGGGCCTTGTGCTTCCTAGGTAAGCGCTCTACCACTGAGCTAAATCCCCAGCCCCGATAATTATAATTTTAAAAAGGTCATGAATTGAGAGGGAGTAACGGAGTCCAAAGAAAGAGTTAGAGAAAGAAGAGGGAAAGGGGAAATTATATAATTATATTTTAGTTTTAAAATATTGCAAATAAAAATATATTGTAAAAGTATGAAAATATCGAAAACAAATACATACTATTTTCAAGCCAGGTGTGGTGGCATATACCTTTAATCACAGCACTTAGGAGGCAGAGGTAGACAGATCTCTATGAGCTGTGAGTTCCAGGACAGACAGCCAGGGCTACACAGAGAAACCATGTCTCAAAAACCAAAGAAGTAACAACTGTAAACTAATTATATATACATACATATATGTGTTATATATATAAAATTTTAAATATAACAATATAGAGGCTCTTGCCTGTAAGGAGGCAGGAGGATCTTGAGTTCAAGGTCAGACTATCTGATAGACCAATTCTTTACCTTAAAAATAAGTAGTTTTTCTCTATGGAATATTCATCCTGCCCAGTCTCCCTGCTGAGTCTGTTATCTCAAACCTTAATCTGCTCCTATGTTCTTAATCTTACTGACAGTGAATGGTATTGTTAAACTCCCAGGCCAAGAAAATCACCCTTGTTTTCCACTGAGTCCTGTCTCTGTCCTGGACTTCTCCGGAGGAACGTCATTTTCCCTTCGTTGTCCACCTTCATCTTGTCTCCTCTAACTATTTCCCACCACAGTCAGAGGAATCTTCCTAAAATACAACTGTCCACTTCCCTTTTTGCTTAAGGATCTTTGGTGGTTTCCTAGGTTTTGATTTATTTGCTTATTTATTTGGGGTCCTGAGGATTGTTTTATTCCAAGCTACTATTCTTAACACAGAACTACATACCAATCCTCTGTTTTCTTTGTTATACTTATTTACATGTGTTTGCATGAATGTGTATTAGTACACTAGCCACACATGGAGGTCATAGGACGATATTCAGGAGTCCATTTTCTTTCAGCATGGCTTGAATGAGAACTCAGGTTCTAACTCAGGTCGCCAGGCTTGGCGGCAGCACCTTAACCCACGGTGGTGTCTCATCAACCCACCCCTTTTATTCTTGAGCCAAGAATATGACAGCCTTAGGGAGTTTGAGGCTTCTGCCCACCTTTCTGTGTAGATATCTTTCCCTCCTCCCAGCATCATACAGTCTGTTTTATCACTTTAACTCAGACTCTGTCCATATCTGTAAGCCCTGGAGTCGACAAACATTGAATCACCAGCCAAGACAACACTGGCCTATAGTAGTTTCAAAATAAATATTTAGTAAAAAAAAAAAAGTATCATTTATTTATATTTGAAGGTGTCATTTGTTAGTCCTTGTCCTCTAAGCCTGTAAATCCATCTGTTCAGGAAGTCCACAACAAGTTCAAAACCTGCCTGAGCTACAGTGTGAGTTCAGAGTCAACCTGGGTAAATTAGCATGAGTGTCTCAAAATAAAAAGAAGGCTGGGGATATAGTTGAATAATAGAGCACTTTGCTGACTTTTGTGAAGCTCTAGGTCCAATCCTCAGTCTCATTACTCTAACCCTCTTGAATACCTCAGTCTACCCTACCTTCAGTCCCTGAGTTCAAGGCTAAACTGGTCTGCAGAGTCAATTCCAGAACAGCTAGAACTACACAGAGAAACCATGTCTCAAAATAACAGCAACAACAAGAACAACCAGACCTAAATCCATCATTGTCTATATGTATACAGAATCCTTTTCACTTAAAGTTTTACCTAATCTAACTAATGTTCAGTAAACTATAGCCTATAAGTTACTCTGCTCCAGTTCTATCATTAAGTAAGATAAGATCCCCCCCAAAATGCTATTTTTATAGGCTAGGGAACACCAACTCATAGTAATATCACATGTCAGATTAATATTTTTTAAATATTTATTATATATAAGTACACTGTCACTGTCTTCAGACACACCAGAAGAGGGCATCAGATCCCATTACAGATGGTTGTGAGCCACCATGTGGTTGCTGGGAATTGAACTCAGGACCTCTGGAAGAGCAGTCAGCGCTCTTAATCACTGAGCCCATGATTAATCTTAATCTCCAGCCCCCATAACTAATATTTTACATTTATAGTTTGGGCGTGTGGAGTTAAGAGAACAACTTAGGGAGTTGGTTCTCTTCCATCTTCCGCGGGATCCAGAGATTCAGCTCAAGTTCCCAGGCTTTGGGGACAAGAACCTTTGACTACTGAGCCACTCGGGCGCCCTGTATTGATGTTTATTTTCTCTTCAACCACAGTGTCCTGAACTCAGGTTTACAAATTGTCGTGTGGGGGGGGGGGAGGGAGGGGGAGAGAGAGAGAGAGAGATCCTACTCAAACTGGACATGGAATAGTATAGCAAGGCCGTGCTTGCATTCTTCTTAAAGTTGTTGGGGCTTAGTGAGAAGACTTTAATCTCACCTGTGTTTCTCCCTTTGTATCTAGGTAATAAAAGGAAATCCTGAGGCAGAAATAAAAATTTTTGGTAATAAAGCCATGCAAACAAAAGCAAAAACAGTGATAGATAATGTTGTTAAAAAACAACAAAATTACATTCCAGGACACAGAGTTGGTAAGTAATTTTTGCACATTTAAGTGCTTTAGTTTGTTGTTGCTGTTGTTGCTGTTGTTGTCATGAGACAGATTTTCACTGTATAGCCTTGGCTGGTCTGGGGCTCACTATGTAGACCAAGCTGGCTTGAACTCCTAAGTATCTGCCTGCTTCTGCCTCCCAAGTGCTGGGATTAATGGCATGTATTATCATTCCCAGCCTGCTTTAGAAAGGTAAAGATAGTTCTCATGCTTTACCTTCTTTCTCCTGTTCTCTCCCCATCCCCTTTTCCCCTTTCTCCATGTGCTAATGGCCGGCCTATACTTCTCTACTCTCTGTTTCTCTGCCTCTCTCTGCCTCTATTACCCTCTCAACTCCCCTCCCCATGTCCTGAATAAACTCTATTCTATACTTTACAGAAGAAAGACAGAGATGTAAAGATACTTTCTGTCAGTGTTTTTATTAGTTTTGCTTTGGTCGGTGATAGAGAAGCTCCAGTGTAGCTCATAGTCCTCTGGCCCCTCAGCCTGACGAGAACTGGGAATACAAGTGTGCTTCGGCCACCTGATTTCCCAGTGCTTTATGAATACCATGTTTGATTTCTTCCCTCAGACAAAGCTTTGGATTTCCTAGATGTACATATTTTTTTCAGTAAGAGGCCAGATTACTTTCATTTTTCAAAATTACATGTCAGTAAAGGTGCTTGCCATGAAGCATAACAAACTAACATGACTTCTGTTCCCAAAATGCACACAGTGGAAAGAGAAAACTTCATTCCACATGTTGTCCTCTGACACATGTGTCTCCTGGCATATTCAAAGACGTGTGTGAGTGTATAAACACCATACATACTATGTAAATAAGCAAATGAAAAAAATTCATAGTATCTGTAGCTATTTAACTGTTATGGTTAAATCTAGTTTCACTTTTAGCCACAGGTAATTTAAAATGAAAGAATTCTTCAGCGCACACTTTAGTATTAAGGGTAAAGATTGGTCTGTGTGTGTTTATGCCTATGTGTGTGTGTTTATGCCTGCATGTGTGTGTATCTGTGAGTGTGTGTGTGTGTGTGTGTGTGTGTGTGCGTGTGTGTGCACTCCAGCTGTGTCAGAAGCCAGCAGTAGATCTGAGTGCTGTCCACCTCTGTCTTTTTTTTTTTTTTTTTTTTGGTTCTTTTTTTCGGAGCTGGGGACTGAACCCAGGTCCTTGCACTTCCTAGGCAAGCGCTCTACCACTGAGCTAAATCCCCAACACTGTCCACCTCTGTCTTAAGTAGCATCCATACTTCACTGGTTGGGCTACCTAGCTACCCAGCTTACTCTGGAGATAGCCCGTGTCCACCTCCCAGTTCTGTGATTACAGGCAGACCACCCACCCTGTCCTCTTCGAACTGACCTGGGGCTAGGGATCCAGATCTGGTCCTCATATTTGCTTTGTGTTTTACATGTAGAACCATCTCCCTAGACCTTGAAAACTATAGATTTTTATATTTCAAGTATTAATATCCTGTTATGAATAAACATACACAAAAAACTGCATTTGGGATTTTGTGCTTTCAAGACTTACGTCAAAGCTAATTTTGTCAAAATCTTTTACCAGATATTATTGCATTCCAACCTACTGTTGGAACAGATACCAGTACAAGTGAGAGTGTAACGGACGACCAGCCATTGATAGATTGGGATCAAATTCGAGAAGATGCTTTGAAATGGGAGAAGAAAAAGTGGGCAGGTCAGTCCCGTATCCTAACACTTATCTGTGGTGATGCTGCTCCTTTACTCAGTTCATATCCTCTGTAACCCAGCTTCTTAACCTGTGGGTCAAGACCCACATAGGGTCACATAACTGAATTCAGGGTCATGAACATGTGGCAGCAGTGCAAGGTTTCTGAACACTAAGTTGCCAGACATGAGTTCAGATCAAAGGCATACTAGGTCTGAGGCGGTCTGGGTAGTGCTCACTGGTGTGCCAGTGACCCAGGCCGTCACCACAGCCTGGGTTCCGACACAGTGAGCTCTGCATTATCCATTCTGTCATTCCACACACACCTTACCATAGGCTGCCGGAAATACCTCTGTTCAGGTCGGAAGTCGTTATATGCTATGAATTACAGTTTAACCATACATGCAAAATTTTTTGACCTTAACATAAGGTCAAAAACATAATGCTTTAACTACAGAAAAAAAGAGTTGTTTTTTCCCACATTCCTAACCATGTTTACTCTCAAATTAGTATATCTTTGAATTGTATTGTGGTAGAATGTTTGATTCTAAAAATCACTGGCCAGGCATGATAGCACACACCTTTAATCCCAGAACTCTGAAATCTTTGTAAATTTTAGGTTAGCCTGGTCTATATAACAAGTTCCAGGCTAGCCAGGGTGACATAGTGAGACCCTGTCTAAAAATAAATAAATAAAAATGCTATTTGTGTTGCAGGGGAATTTCAGAAAAAAAAAACATTTAAAGAATTTACCTTGGGATTAGGACAGAGTTTCCAACAATTTATGAAATGATTGTTTTGTACTATGCATTTGTGTGAAGTGGCATTCTTAAGTATAGATGATTAGAATATAAAATTTTAATTCTGAAAACAGTGCTCTATACCCTGTAGTGTTTTTTTTTTTTTCTTCTTTTTTTCGGAGCTGGGGACCGAACCCAGGGCCTTGTGCTTGCTAGGCAAGTGCTCCACTGCTGAGCTAAATCCCCAACCCCACCCTGTAGTGTTTTTAAACTAAACTTAATTCTCTATATAAAAATAAGTCAGGCAGTGATGATGGCACACACCTTTAATCCCAGCACACAGGAGGCAAGGCAGAGGCACTTGGGTCTCTGAGTTCAAGGTCAACCTGGTCTACAGAGCAAGTTCCAGGAGAGCCAGGACTATTCAGAGAAACTTTGTCTTGAAAAACAAGCAAACAAAAAAATTAAAGAAATAAAAAATAAGCATATCTATCCCATTACAATACAATTTTACTTTAATAAATTGTAAAATTCTATGTATACCAAAAATTTTTGAAGTAAATCTCTGTTTTATTATCAGTGAATATTTGATAAGTCATACCAGTTTTATATAACAACCATGGTCAGGTAAAAATTTTACCAGTGAAAAGTGGTTCTGAGAGAAAAAGTTTAAGAAGCAGGGGCTCTATAAAGTGTCTATCTACTCAGACTCAAATTGAGCAAACTAGGCTCTGAAATGAGGCAGCAATAAAGCATCACTTAGTGCTTGTTTAGATTAGAGAGATGGCTCACTGCTTAAGAGTACTTACTGTGTAACTGTGAGGACCTGGGTTTAGCTCTTAGTACCCCACCCACATAAAAAGCTAGATGTGGTGCTGTGCGTGCCTACAACTCCAGCATGTGAGCAGGGAGACTGAGCCAGGGGGACTGGCTGCCAGCTTCAGCAAGACATCCTGCCTTAAAAAAATATAGCAGAGGGGATAGAGGGAGATACCTGATTACCCTCTGGCCTCTACTGACTGGAGCCTACTCTCATACACAGATGTGTGTATACATACTCACACATACTTCATATATACACAAAAGGTAATGCACTAACATTAAAGGAATCAAAATGTTGGTAAATATATCATTATGTGGGTCGGAACCTCTGCATGTGTTATGGGGCACTGTGGAAGGAATTAGACTTAGAAGAGGTATAATGAACTTTTACAACCTCAGGGACTGCAAAGAGTCCTAACAGTGCTTGCCACATTAAGAATAAGGACCAAGGTTAGATCTCCAGCACTACTTATAAAGCAAGGTGGATGCTGATCGTCTGTAATCCATAGCTTAGAGAATAGAGACAAATAGATCCTAAGAGCTCATTGACCAGCCTGGTCTAGCCAGTTGGTGAGCTTCAAATTTAATGAGAGGGGACAAGGACCACCATTCTCTGGCTTGCACATGCACATATATATGCATACACACATAAACCACACTCACATACACAGACACACACATGACCGAGACAACCTCATAAAGTTAAATGAGGATCTGTATTTAATGCCTAAAAGTAGTAGTATGGGGGCTGGGAGTTTATGGCTCAGTGGTAGAGTACTTTTCCTGAAGATGAAGGTTCAAGTTTGATTATCAGCATTACAAAAATAAACATTAATGTTATGGGACTGAAGAGATGGCTTCGTGGCTAAGAGTGAATAGTACTGCTCTTGCAGAAAGAGAAATTTGATTCCTAAGACCCATGTCAGTTGTCTCCGAACCACTTGTTATTCCAGCTCCTGCACTCACATACCCACATGCAGACATACACTCATACACATAATAAAACTAACCCGGTATAGTGGCAGGTACCTGCACACAGGAGGCAGAGGCAGATCTCTTTAAGTTTAAAGCCAGCTAGAGCTACATGAGATTTTATCTAAAAAAAAAAAAAAAAAAAACTAAACAAAAATAAATCTAAAAGTTTAAACTAATTAAACTTTTGAAGAAAAATTAAAATCAATCTAAACTGTTTTAGAATAAATTCATTTGTTGTAATTATTTGGGCTTCTTTAAAAATCATGCTTTCTGGGCTGGAGAGATGGCTCAGTGGTTAAGAGCACTGACCGCTCTTCCAGAGGTCCTGAGTTCAATTCCCAGCAACCACATGGTGGCTCACAACCATCTGTAATGGGATCTCACGCCCTCTTCTGGTGTGTGTGAAGACAGCGACAGTGTACACACATACATGAAATAAATAAATCTTTTTTAAAAATCATACTTTCCGCCGGGTATAGTGGCACACGCCTTTAATTCCACACCCAGGAGGCAGAAGCAGGCGATCTCTGTTAGTTTAAGGCCCACTTGTTCTACATAGTGAGTTCCAGAACAACCAGTTACACAGCGAGTCCCTGCATAGGAAAAACCCTGCTCTCCTGTCCTTTCGTGTTAAAGACTCCTTCCTGAGGGTGGGATGGTTAAGAAAGAGCCTGAGTGTAGTTCCCAACACCCAACACCCTTGTTGGCTGGCTCACAGCTGCCCTGAGACCCAGCTCCAGAGGGTCTGACTGCCTTTTCTGGCCACTAAAGACACCTACACATGTGACATACACTCACACAGATGTGCACACACATGTATAATAAGTAGCAAAATACATAAAAATTTTTCTGGGTGAAATATATAGTTGAAAAAAAAACCAAGAGTTTTATAGACTGGCATAAGCTTCCGTGGCAACATGTAAGAACTATCTAAAACTGTATGCATAGAGAACTGAATATTCTTCTAGTTTGATACCTGCAGTTTTGAATGTTAGTAAATGTACAATATTATTGTTTATCAAAGTTTGGATTGTCTTCTTTGTTCCAGATTTACCTCCAATTAAGAAAAACTTTTATATAGAGTCAGCAACGACGAGCTCAATGTCACAAGTGCAGATAGACAACTGGAGGTGGGTAGTTTGTCACCGCTGTGTTCTTAGGTCTTACTGTTGACACAGTAGGCAAGGGCTTTGAATGATTGCATTGGAACACTACACCCAACTGCCATGTTTGCGCAGCTGAAAATGTGGCTGCATCTTCCATAAAATGTGGCTGCATCATCTTCCATGATGAATTTTAGAGCATTTTTGTTGAATACTATAGTGGAGCATGGTGGCACATGCCTGTAATCCCAGCACTCAGGAGCAGAGGCAGGAGCATCATGAGTTCAAGGTCAGCAAGACTGTCACAAACAACAACAAATGTCCGGTTGTGGTGATGGAAGCTGGTCTGTTTGTGTCTCAGTATTAGACATAGCAACTGAACACTGACTGTGGCTCTTACAGCTGGAGAACAGGACACACTAGGGATGTAAAGTGACCCAACTTCCCTGAGAGTGGCCCATGGGATTGTGTAAGGGATCTGAAGTATCGAAGGGATTGTAGCCACCATAAAACAATGCAGTGCATTATCACATGAGTGTGGGAACAGTGTACAACTACAGCCGTGCTGCTCAGAGTGTAATGAGTTAGTGTGCAGCGTGTAAAGCATTGTACAGAGAGCACAGGACTGCCTCTGCATGATAGTGTACAGCGTGTAAAGCATTGTACAGAGGGCACGTCACTGCCTCTGCACGATAGTGTACAGTGTGTAAAGCATTGGACAGAGGGCACATAACTGCCTCTGCACAATTGTGAAGTATATTTGCTCTAACAAAAGCATACTAAGGCCGGAGTGGATCTCAGTAGGTAGAGTGCTTACCTGCATGTACAAGACTCTGGTTTCGGTCCTCCCAGATTTAAAAAATTGCTGTAAGACTGAGAATATAGTTAAGTTGGTAGAGTGCTTGCCTAGCATGCACAGAACCCTGAGTTTGGTCCCTAGCACCACATGGCCAGGCACAATAGGGCATGATGGTTCATGCCCGTAATCCCAGCCCTCAAAGGCATCCTAGCTACATGGTGATCTCCTGAACAGTCTTGCATACAAGTCCCTGTCTCAAAAACAGAAAGAAAAAAGAGAAGAAAACAACAAAAAAAGAAATTTTGTGTCACATTTAACTATCAGAAAATTCATATTTTTCTATAGAAAAAATATTTATTTGTATTTTATATGTATGCACAAATGCCTGCATATATGTATGTATACTACATGAGTGCCTATGGGGTTTTATGTACTGCCCTTTGGGTGCTGGGATCCAAACCCAGGTCTTCACAAGTGTAAGTGCTCTTAACCCCTGAGCTATCTGTTTATTCCCAAACTCGTCTATCTTGCCTTTATCACAGACCATTGACAGCATTAAGAAGCAGATTGTTAGGGGAGGTCTTTGCAGAAAAAGATGAGTAAGAGCAAAGTAGAATTATATGCATGCAAATGTCATGGGCACCCACTGCTTTGTAGGCTCATGTAAATCTTTGTTTTACTGTATTTGTGTTTGTGGGTGGAGGGGAGTGGTGTTCCTGCCAGGGTCATGTGTGGAGGTCAGAAAACTTGCCATGTCAGTTCTCTCCCCACTGTGCAGGTCCAGGAATCAAATTCAGGTCATCAGGCTTGCCTCCCAATGTCCTTACCCATTGAGCCATCTCTCCTAACCAAAATTAGTTTTAAAGGGGGCATTGAGACACAGTTCAGTTAGTACAGTGCTTGCCACAGTAGAACATAACTAGTTGGTTTAGTGAGCATTAGGGAGTGAAGACAGTCAGATCACTAGGGATTGATGGCCAGCAAGACTGCCTACCCTCACTTAGCTCCAGGACAATGAGAGACCCTGTCTCAAAAAGCAAGGTAGACATCACCAGAGGAACAATATCTGCAGTTGACCTCTGCCCTTTACACTCCCACATACAGATGTGTACATGCACACACTCACTTTCAAAAGTCCAGGTTGAGGGAGACTGGAGAGATGGTTCAGTTAAAAGCATTGGCTGCTCTTACAGAGGACCTAGGTTCAGTCCTAGCACCGTACAGTCCAGTAGCTCACAACTGTTTATAACTCCAGTTCTAAAGGATCTGATACTCTTTTCTTGCCTCCTTGGAGATTTCATGAACAAGGTGCACTTATATACATGAATGTAAAACACTCAAACATAAAAATAAGTAAATTTTTTTATTAACTTGAGTATTTCTTATTTACATTTCGATTGTTATTCCCTTTCCCGGTTTCCAGGCCAACATCCCCCTAACCTCTCCCCCTACCCTTCTATATGGGTGTTCCCCTCCCCATCCTCCCCACATTACCACCCTCCCCCCAACAATAAATCTTTTTAAAGGCCAAGTTGGGCTGGAGAGTTTAATTTTTAAGAGTTTTAAAGGACCCAGGTTTGATTACCAATACCTGAATGTCAGCTCACAACCATCTGTAACTCAATCCCAGGGGATCCAACTCCCTCTTCTGACCTCTGTGGGTATCAGACAGGCATGTACTGCACTTACACATGCAGACAAATATTTATACCCATAAAATAATAAGATAAAAATGTAAAGTACATAAAATTATAAAGGCCAGGTTGAATTTGACAATTATATATTGTTTTGTGTACACGTACTGTCATGTTTATGAAACAGAAATTGTCAACCACTGATCTCAGAATACATCCCCTATCATTAATTTTCATGACTGTATTTTAATTTCAAATTGATATTGGCACATGTTAGGAGTGCCTATTGTGTTATATAGTTTAGAGAACGATGTCTCCAACACCGAAAAATTAAGGAGTTTTTTAGGGCTGGCAAGATGGCTCAGCAGTTAAAAGCACTTGCCATAAAACCTGAAAACCTGAGTTTGACACCCTGTGATCCACAAGGTGTAAGTTGACCTCTGACCTCTGCATGGGCACTATATACACACATATTAAGTAAATAAATATCATTTGTAAATTGTTTTTTTTTTCCTGAGACTGCCTTCCCAGGCTGGCCTCATTTACTGTGCAGCCAAAAGTGACCTTGAATTTCTTATATCCTCCTGCCTCTGCCTTCCTTATGCTGAGATTATAGGTGTGCATCATCATGCCCAGCGTGTGTGTACTTAGGAGTGAACTCAGGGCTCCATGCATTCTAGGCCAGTACTCCAAGCTAGCTAACCAGCTAACAGTGAACAGTTGAAAAGGTAAAAAACATTTTTAAATACAATAATGTCTTTTTTTTTCAATGAAGCCCATTATTTTTTAATTACACTTATGTATGTATGTGTATGTGCATACATACATGCATGGCATGGGACACATGGAGGCCAAAGTATCACGTACAGGAAATGCTTCTCTCCTACTCTGTGGGCTCAGGAATAGAACAGTAGACTTGCTATCATACACTCAGTGAGCCATCTGGCCAGCTCTGTAATTGCTTTTCCTTTATATGTGTGCTATATTTACATCACTTTTACCTTTCCTCTCGTCCCTCCTACTTCCTCTCAAATTCACGGTCTTTTTCTCTTCATTTTTATTACTATATCGTTGCTACATGAATTATGCAGCCTGCTGGACTCCAGTTGTTAATGGTGTATGTTTTTAGGGCTGACTACTGGTGGTGATAACCAGTCAGCAGACATTAATTGCCTGTAGCTCGTCATTGGGGGTGAGGCCTTGTGAGATTTCCCCCATCAACCTTAGCATGTCAATTGGTGTAACTGTTCAGGCCTTGTTTAGGCAGCCACATATTTGAGATTTCTTGGGTGCAGCTCCCTTCTCATATCTAGAAGACAGTTTCAGCCAATTGTTCTCTAAATTTTGGCCAGGTATGCCTTTCTGTTTTCTGTCTGCTACAAAGCAAAGAATAATTTCTTAAACTCTTCAGTTCTTATCTGATGCATAAGTTTTTTTATGCTTTTGTGAGTGTTTAGCCTGTGTATATATGTGTATACTACATGTATTTAGTGCCCAAGGAAGACAGAATAGGGCATTCCTCTGGAACAAGAGTTACAGACTGTTATGAGCCACCATGTGGGTACTGGGAACTGAACCCCAGTGCATGAGCAACCAGTGTACCTAACTGCTGAACCACCTCTCCAGTCTCTTAGAAACAACCTTAAAAACTGATGCAAATCTTAAAAATCCTAAGTCTGTTGTAAAAATAATGGCTGGGCATAGTAGTTCATGTCTGTAATCTTAGCACTCTGGAAGTTGAGGTAGGATGATCAGGAGATTCAAGGTCATTGTAAGCTACATGTAGTGTTTGAAGCTAGCCAAGACCACATGAGACTTACAGAAAGACAGACAGATAGACAGACAGACAGACAGAAGATAGAGCAGAAAGATAGATGGCTAGGATAATGCTAAACCTTGGTCACATAACTAGTCTTAGGACCATGTTAGTATAGTTTTGTGTTATGTTGCACATATGGGGTTTCCACTTTCCATATTCCTTCATTCACCCATATAATTGAAGTAGTTTTGCCTTTCCCTCTGCACCTTCACATAAGAGGGAAATAGACTCCTATTTCTCTTTCTCTGTGCTCATTTGTTTGCTTGTTTTGAAATAGTCTGCATATCCCACACTGGCCTCAAATCCTCCTGTCTGCACCCCCAAGTGCTGCATTCCAAGTGCGTGCCACCATGTCGAGCCCTCCATTTTTTAGTCTATTCCACCTTAAAGTTCTAAAGGTCTGGTTTTAATCAGTTGCAGATGAATTTCTAGCTATTACCTGAACTGATTGTAAAAAATATTTTTTCTTTCTTGTGTCAATTGAACAAATCCACTAATGCTTGTATTTTCTATAAAGGAAAGAAAATTTTAATATAACATGTGATGACTTAAAAGATGGTGAGAAACGTCCTATCCCCAACCCTATATGTAAATTTGAAGATGCCTTTCACAGTTACCCAGAAGTTATGGAAAACATTAAAAGAGCAGGCTTTCAAAAACCTACACCAATTCAGGTATGCCTTTGTTAGCTCCAGCGTTTCATTGAACACTTTCCCCCAATTAATGTGTGTTAGAAGTTAAACCACCAGGGAATAGCTGTGTCTTAAAAGCATGTGCCCAGTACCTCCTGCCAGCACTGCCAATGACTAGCAGTGTATTTAAAAACAGCTGAAGGACACCAACAGATGACAAGGAGAGTTATGCCTCTTGTTTCAGTATCTGTCACTCTTTTTCAGTCACAGGCGTGGCCAATAGTTCTGCAAGGAATAGATCTTATTGGAGTAGCACAGACTGGAACAGGGAAGACACTGTCCTATTTAATGCCTGGATTTATTCATCTAGACTCTCAACCACTGTAAGAATTCCTTTGGCTTCATTCTCTTACTAGGGACTTAATAAGTATAGAACCAAAACTGTAATTAAGTTCCTGTCACTTCTTGCATTGTTCAAACCGACCGATGCCTCTTGGCCAGGATGCACATGGCTGTGCCGATGAAGTATACATTCATAAAACCATTTCAGGAAGCAGTAGGCAGAGTCATAATAGAAAGACACTGGAATCAGATTGTTTAAATTGTCTTGATTCATGCTGTTTAATTAAAATTGTCCAGTATAGTTCTATTCAATGAGAAAATGTCATTCCAAATGAACTGTTAATTAAAAAGTCATATTAAATGAACAAATTAAGAATTTGAGACAGTGAATTTGTGGTGTATGTGGCTTATTTTCTTGATTTTTGTCATTTTTATGGTAACTATGCCTTTGTAGTAAAAATGTATAGAAATTTGTACCTGCAGCTTATATATTCAGTATGTTAATTATGATTAATAAAGCAAAATCTACAGAATAAACTTTTAATAACATACTTCACCAAAAAGTACAAATATGCCTTGTCTGTCTTTGATACTCATCATTAAAAATCTGGTACTTAATGAACTTTCCAAGTGTCTATAAGACAAATAACTTAATATTATTGTTTCCCTTTTAAAGAGCTAGAGAACAAAGAAATGGACCCGGCATGTTGGTCCTTACACCCACTCGGGAATTAGCCCTTCAAGTAGAAGCTGAGTGTTCTAAATATTCATATGGTGATCTTAAAAGGTCAGTCATTTCTATACAAGTGTTATATTCTCCTTCACATGTGTAGTAACTTTATTTAAATTTCAAGTGTGTGGGGTGTGTGTGTGTGGTATGTGGTGTATGTGGGTGTGTCTGTGGGGTGTGTCTGTATGGTGTGTGTGTGATGTGTGTATGTGGTGTGTGTGTGGTGTGTGTGTGGTGTGTGTGGTGTGTATGTGTGTATGTGGTGTGTGTGTGTGTGTGTGGTGTGTGGTGTGTGTGTGCGTGTGTTCTCGGGAATTCACAGCTTTAGGTATATTAGCCAAGTGTTCAGCCAGTGAGCTATCACCCCAACTGTATGGATTAATTTTCAATTGGTATACAACAACAAAATCATGCATATTGATGAGGTATCATGTGATGCTTCAGTATGTATATGTATCATATAATGTTTAAATTGGATTGAACCTATCCTTAAACTGTTTTCTTTCTCTGTCGATCTGGCTATCCTGGAACTCACTATATAGACCAGGCTGGCCTTGAACTCAGAGATCCACTTGCATCTGCCTCCCAAGTGCTACGCTAAAGGAATGTACCAACACTAGGATTCTCAAACATTTTTTTTAAGTTGAAAATATTCAGAAACCTCTTAGTTCTTTAAAGCATACATTTTAGCCAGGCATGGTGGCATTCACCTTTAATCCTAGCACTTGGGAGGCAGTCTGTAAATCAAGCCAAGCCAGCCTGGTCTGCAAAGCAAGTCCAAGACAGCCAGGGCTCTGTTATACAGAGAAACCCTATCTTAAAAAATGTGTAAAATCACTGCTGTGCTTTACTAGCATGACAGGGTCTTGCTGAGTTTTTCTTTGGTCATCATAGCCTCTCCCCTTCAGTAGTCTCACCCCTTCTGATCTGATCTGAGTACAGAGGTCATGTCATAGAGCCAAACAAAGCAGAAGCGGTTCTTTAGGAAGCTCTGGCCTGGCGGTGTGGATAGTTTCCACAAAGGTGCTGGTACTCCTAAATACTTCAGAGTCTCTTTTATTTCATCTTATCCTGTAGCTGCAATGCTTAGGCTAGGTGCACTTTTGAGTTATAATGACATGTTCTTTCTTAACTGTGAACTTCTGGGTTTTTTAAGTGTTTGTGTATATGGCGGTGGTGATAGAGATGGACAAATTCAAGATGTGTCAAAAGGTGTAGACATCATTATTGCAACTCCTGGAAGATTGAATGACCTACAAATGAATAACTTTGTCAACCTGAAAAGTGTAACCTATTTGGTAATCATGAAATAAGGGTTTGGAATACTGGGAGGCAAAAGAACTGAATCTGTAGAAAACTCCGGGTGGTGGGGTGGCCATTTTCTAGTGCTTTGTGTTCTGGGAATATTTCCCATTCTGTTTAGCACAGTAAAGAGCAGAAAAGTTAGACATTCACTTTTTTTTCTCACTCAGTGGTCAAAGAAGCAATTGGGAATCAAGTGAAACAAATCAGTCTATATATTATGCCCACACAGAAAGTTTATTCTGGGTCTCTCAGAAGTTGAAGTGTTTATAGGTTTAATGGGAGAAATAAGTGTTCAGATATGAGATTGACTACATTCTTCACTTTGAGTACAGGTTTTAGATGAAGCCGACAAGATGCTGGACATGGGATTCGAACCCCAGATAATGAAGATTTTGTTAGATGTACGCCCAGACCGACAGACTATTATGACAAGGTAGGTATACCTAAATTCTGTGTCCAGAATTGAAGTTAAAAACCCATTCTGTTAGGTTGCGTTCTCAACAGTACCTTAGAACATTACTTAAATGTATTTTGAAATTCTTTTTTTTAATTATTTATCATATGTGAGTACACTGTAGCTGTCTTCAGACACACCAGAAGAGGGCATCAGATCTCATTACAGATGGTTGTGAGCCACCATTTGGTTGCTGGGATTTGAACTCAGAACGTCTGGGAGAGCAGTCGGTGCTCTTAACTGCTGAGCCATCTCTACAGCTCTGTTTTGATATTCTTAAATGTAACTATAATAATGGCTACTTTACCATTGACTCTTATAGCTTTCCTACATTATAGATGGATTTGGGGGGTTTTGTTATTTTAATTTTTTTTGAGACACTTTGAAATTCTGCCTAGCTAGAACTTTTCAGGTAGACCAGGCTGGCCTCAAACTCACAGAGATCTGCCTCCCAAGTGCTGGAATTAAAGGCATGCACTATCATGCCCAGTTTTATTTATTTTTGTTTATGCACACACTGTGGCATATATGGAGAGGTCAAAGGACAACTTGCAAGAGTAGATTCCCTCCACCATAGAGGTTCTGGAAGGGGGATCAGATTCTCAGCCTTGGCAGAGAGTACTTTTACTTGACCTACTGGTGATGGGTTTTACATGAAATTTACATTTCATGGAAAAATCTTTGTTGAATAATGATCACTCATCTTTAGAAATAAACATTTGATTTCTGATTATTTTTCCTGATTAAAAAAAACTGAGAAAGCAATGATTGATTGTGTGATCTATAAGGAATAATTCTTCCTAGGCCTATATTGTCTTTATTAGTATTAAGAATAGGGTATGGACTTCTCCCCATTGAATTTGTAAAGTACAGATGAGGGGCAGGTACAGGATAGAAGGAGGCCTGTCATTGGAGGAGAAGGAAGGATGGGCGGGAGAGAAGTTTGAAGGAGGAGGAGGAGACTGGAACAGAAAGGAGGAGACAGGAGATAGAAGGAGAGACGCTGTGGCAGGACAATATGGCAGGTGACGTTAAGATTCTGCTCTGTATTTACAGGTTGTTATCCATGTTCCTAAGGGATGGATGGTACCAGGCTTTGTATGTTTAAGTGGGCAATTATATCTTATCAATTGGATCTAAAAAAAAAAAAAAGAGTATGGAGGCTGGAAAGATGTCTCCGTGGTTAAGAGTGCTTGTTGCTCATGGAGAGGACCCAGATTCAGTTCCCTACATCCACATCAGGTGATTCACACCATTTCCAGGAAATCAGATGCCTCTGGCCTGTAGGGGCACCTGCAGACACATGCATATACCCATGCACACATACATATACATGTAATTAAAGTAATAAAACTTAAATCTTTTCTTAAAGAGTAATATATGATTCCTACCCCACCCCAGGCCTACAAAATGTCACAGAAGAAGGGGCAGAAAGAATGAAAGAACCAGAAGTCAGGAGGGCTGTAATACGGTGTCTTCTGACATGACAAGCAGTTGTTACGCAAGACCTTCCTACAGTCGATCTCGTCAGAACTGTAGCTTGCATTGAACAGGGTGGGGAGGGCGCAGTCAGTTGCAGAGGAAAGGAAGTTTCGTTCAGGAATGGGACCATGGTAGGGTAGGTTGCTTATGCTTCAGTGTGTAGTCCTACACCAGATGCACGCGATAACACATCGAGCTCAGGAGGATGTGTGTGTGTGTGTGTGTGTGTGTGTGTGTGAGAGAGAGAGAGAGAGAGAGAGACAGAGCTGGAGAAAGGATAGGTGTGAAGTTGGGAGGTGAGAGAGAGGATCCTAGTAGGAGTTAGGAAGGCAGTAAAGGGTGAATTTGCTAAAATAAGATACATTTGTGTGTGAATGGAAATTTTTTAATTTACAAAAAGGATATTTGGATAACAGAGGAAAAAATAACTAAATCACTTTATTTTGTTTTCTGACATTTCTGACATGAAGTTATATTTCATTGCATATGAAGGTACGAAAGGTGAGCAATTCCGTTACTTTGTGATGGTGAAGAAAGGTATGAGTCTATAGCTTTGACCAGCGTACTTAACGTGATTTGTAGTGCGCTTGAGTGCGTGCTCCTTGCTGACACTATGTGATAACTACAGATTATTGCACTGTGGTGGTTTGTTCATGTTGTCTTTTATAAAGGATGAAATATAACTAACCTTTTATTACCTTTTTATATATGAAATTTATTTGAAATTATAGAGGTGTCCCTAAACTTTGTTGTATCCAATAGCTTGATTATAGCTAGACAACTCAGAATTTAATTGTAAATTTGTTTCACTTATTTAACAGATTGGAAGTAAAAGGATGTCTTTCATGAGTAACACAGTTCACAGCATGCTTAAAGAAATTTGGTAACGTGTTATAATAAAGCTTTGATATTGGTATATCTTGTTTTGTTTACAGTGCGACTTGGCCATATGCTGTCCGACGTCTTGCACAATCTTATTTGAAAGAGCCAATGATTGTCTATGTTGGTACTTTGGATCTAGTTGTAAGCTTGTTTTTATTGCTATTAAAACTCGTAAAAAATTATGCTTAAAGAGCATAGTGGGTGTACATATTTAGAATTCATGAACCTCTGGGCCCAATCCCCAACATGAGGGGGGAAATAGCTGATTTTGATATGTCTATTCTGTTAATCCGCTAGTTTACTAATAGTATATGATAGATAATAGAGGGGTTGGAGAGGCAGTTTAATGGGAAAAGTACTTGCCATTCAAACATATGGAATTCAGATCATCAGAACCCAACTAAAAACCAGGTAGATGTGGCAGTCATAGAGACAGGATCCAGGACATGCCAGCTACTAAGACTAGGCAAAATTTAGAATTCCAAGTTCAGTGAAAGACCCTGCCTTAATTAATTGACAGGATTGGGGTAGATCCTGTCAACCTTGGCCTCTACTCTTATGCTTCTGCATACATACACATAAAAAATAAGAATGCTATGACATAATACTCTGTAGTGATAAACATTCAGGAAAAACAATAGGAATACTTCAATCTTTTTTTTAATTTATATGTTAGTACACCGTAGTTCTCTTCAGACACTTCAGAAGAGAGCATCTCATTACAGATGGTTGTGAGCCACCATGTGGTTGCTGGGAATTGAACTCAGGACCTCTGGAAGAGCAGACAGTGCTCTTAACCGCTGAACCATCTCTCCAGCCCAAAGTACTTCAATCTTAAAGTACTAAATAGGAGTACTTCAGTCTGAAGAGCTCTCTTTTATTATTATGGTTAAAAACAGGACAGCAGTGATTTTGTGTTAAATTGCCAAAGTACTCACTGAACTGAGACTCCTGTTTCATCATATCATTCATCAATGAAAGTCTGATGTCTAAAGGTCAGGAAGATAGTTCTTGCAAACATGGTATTGGATGATGGTTGTTCTTACAGCATGCGTGCCAGTCATTCAGGTGTTCCTAGACTCAGTGTAGGTAAACAAATGATAACAATCAAAGAGAGCTTACATCCTGAGTAGAAATAGATAATTTGCTATGCTCACTACTTTTCTGTTTTCAAATTATTAATTGATTACATAAATGCATTGTTTGAGCTGCAGTGGCTTCTCCCTGGTGCTAATATACTATGATCTCTAAATTATTTAGGCTGTAAGTACAGTGAAACAAAATATAATCATTACCACAGAAGAAGAGAAACGAACTCATATCCAGACCTTCCTAGAGAATATGTCACCTAAAGACAAAGTCATTGTCTTTGTCAGCAGAAAAGCTGTGTAGGTATTTCCCTCTGCTTTCCTCATCCTCAGCAATCTGGTTGATTTACTCATGACTGTTTCTGTAGCCAATTTCAAATGGGGACAGCATGACAATCTGTTTGCCGCTTGATAATGGTGTTAGAATAAGCCCTTAAGATCATTAACTTTATTCTTTGCTTCAGTGCTGATCACTTATCAAGTGATCTCATTCTCCGACACATATCAGTGGAGTCTCTGCATGGCAACAGAGAACAGAGTGACAGAGAGAAAGCATTAGAGAACTTTAAGACAGGTGAGTTATAATTGCTGTCTGTTGCAGTTTCTAGTAAGTTTAGAACATGGACTTGACTGGGTAATGGTATCTCTTCATATTTCCCATTCCTCAGTCTGTCCTTGCCTTGTAAACCCCAAAATAGACTTGTTAGAGCTTTATTACAGCTTCTGAGAAATAACTAGCCAGCTCCACAAAGACTGATAATACATGAACAAGTGTCAGACAGAATATTACCTCATAATGGAGACTGTATCTTAGTTTACCTGAATGACGTATATCTTAGTAACTTAACTTCTCTATTACTTTGAGCCCATCACCATCGTGAGGAGCTTGACAGCAGACAGGCATGGCATTGGAGCAACAGCTGAGAGCTCATGAAGCAAAGAGAATGCACTGCACTGGGAATGGGGGGGGTGGCTTTTGAAACTTCATGTCCCCCTCCTCCAGGGACACACCTTCTCCATCAAGGCCACACCTCCTAATCCTTCCCTAACAGTTCAACCAAGAAGGGACCAAGCATTTAAACATAGAAGTGTATGGGGGCCATTCTCATTCAAACCACACCAAAATATTCTCTTTCCCACATTGTTCAAATAGGTCATAGAACCACTTGCTGAACTGTGGTGTGTTGTGTTGTGATTTGCCAGTAGTTTAAAAATCTTTTCCATTTTCATGTAAGCAATAATCCTCTGATTAAATAATAAGAGTAATGAATTTTCACATGTCTTGGACTCACTGTTACCAGACAGGTTTAATGTTTGTCTTTACTCTTTAGGTAAAGTTAGAATACTTATTGCTACTGACTTGGCATCTCGAGGTCTTGATGTCCATGATATCACTCACGTCTACAATTACGATTTTCCTCGGAACATTGAAGAATATGTACACAGAGTAGGGCGCACTGGGAGAGCAGGGTAAGCCGGCTGGGTCTACCCTAGAGAGAAGCATTCTGCTTCTGAATTCCTGTCACCCCCTCAGAGACTGTTCTTGCCCAGAAACCATTTTATTCTCCTGTAAATGTTCTGTTTCTCTCTTGACCTTTATTGATTCTTTTATCCCTTTTCATCTGGAGGAACCAGATCCTCTGTGATTGGCTTCTTGCAATCGTTTGCTGTTGTCTGTAGGTTTTCTTTTCCTTTTTCTTTTAACATTTTGTTCTTTTTTTAAGATTTATTTGTTTGTGTATTTTATATATATGGACACTTTGTTTACATGTACATTTGCACACCAGGAAGAGGGCATAGGATCCCATTACAGATGGTTGTAAGCTGCCATGCGGTTGCTGGGAATTGAACTTAGGACCTCTGAAAAAGCAGCCATCTCTCTAGTGCCCCCACACCCCGATGTGTGTTTGTTTTTGTAATACCGGGGATTGAACTTAAGGCCTCACACGTACTAGGAAGTACCCCACCACTAAGCCACATCCCTGGACCTCTTTGTATTCCCCCACCCCCATCCCACAGGCAAGCCTTGAACCTTGTGATCTTCCTGCCTTAGCTTCCCAAGTATGTAATTGTTTATGCTAATATTTTAAGCCTGCAGTATTCCAAAAGTGAACTGTGCTCAGTTGACTATTACTTTCAACAAAGTATTCAGATTTGCATTGGCTTTACCTCTGCTGTTGAACTCTTGCGCTATATTTAAAATAGCTGAACATTATACCAGCCTTCTGAACCCAGAATTTCTGTGTCTTCAAACTTGACCAGCCATAAATCAAAAATGTTTTTTAAATACTGCCTGTGCTGACCACACAGATTTTTTTTCTTGTCTTTGTTCCCAGGATGGAAGGTTATAGCATCTGTTTGTAAAGTGTGTGTGTGTGTATGTGTGTGTGTGTGTGTGTGTGTGTGTGTGTGTGTGTACGTGTACACAAGTACGATGAGTAGTCTAGGCAGTGATGTATATTATACAGGATAATGCATAAATGTGAGGCCATCTTATGTAAGAGACTTGAGCATTCTGATTTGATGTCCTCATGAAGTCCTGGAGCCAACTGCATTGAATGCCTAGGGATGACTGTTTAGATTCTGAATTGCTCTTTATGTGATACTAGCTCTATAACACATATGTGTAAAGGCAGAAGTTTCCTGGTTTTGTTCTGTTTTCTGTATTAACTGAATTATGAGAACGTGGTATAAAATAGATGACATGAACTTTTTCCCTCTTAAAGGCGCACTGGAATGTCCATTACCCTTATCACAAGAAATGATTGGAGGATTGCCACTGAATTGATTAATATTCTGGAAAGAGCAAATCAGGTGAGAATATGCAGCCTACTAGAAATATGCATGTAGATGTTCGTGTTTTAATCATGTTATGCCAGGTACTGAGGGCCCTGCTTGGCAGGTAAAATTGTGTAACAGTAAACTAAAGTGAGGGTTATCGGATGGCAAACGTTGTGAGCTATGGGAGTTTAGGGTTGGGAAGACTAGGTCCAAGGGTGAGATAATCGTGAAAAATGTCACCATTAAAGAGGGGTGTTGGCAGTCTGAGGGAGAGGAGGAGGACGGGCCAAAATGAAGGATGTATGAAAAAAACAGTAGAATGGAAACCTACTGTTTTACAATTTAGTTAAAATATATGCACCGAGATAGCTAGACAAGTGAGACAAGTACACACAGGGTCTGGAAGCCGGGATTTGACCCCAATTTACTCAGCGTAGAGGAGAGAACTGACTCCAAGAGTTGTCCTCTAACCAGGAGCCTGAGCACACACACACAACCTAAAATATATGAATTTTTTAAAAGATGCGGTGGTGCTGGAGAGATGGCTCAGCAGTTAAGAGCTCATTTCCTGAGTACCCAGAACCAGTTTACCGTGAGCATGTGGCTCACAATCACGTTCTAGGGAATCCGACACCCTCTTATGGCCTCTGTAGACACCAAGTGCAGAAGAGGTAGCTAGACACAGATGCAGGCAAAGCATCATACACATAAAATAAAACGGGCTGGAGAGATGGCTCAGTGGGCTGGAGAGATGGCTCAGTGGTTAAGAGCACCCGACTGCTCTTCCAGAGGTCATGAGTTCAATTCCCAGCAACCACATGGTGGCTCACAACCATCTGTAAAGAGATCTGATGCCCTCTTCTGGTGTATCTGAAGACAGCTACAGTGTACTTATATATAATAAATGAGTAAATAAAAAAAATTAAAAAAAAATAAATAAAACAAACACTGAAAACATGCTCAGCAGCTTGGAGACAATAGAAAGGGAGCAGCAGAAGGACAGTGCAGTCAAGATTATTCTTAGCTTGTAGCTTAGAAATATATTCAGGAGTTAAATAGCAGAGACAGACCTTTCTTTTCTGGAAGACGTCTTATAATTGTAGGATTCTGAAATGACTTGAAGGTCATTCAGCATGCCATAGGAAGGGAGGAACACAGAATCTAATAATGCATTTGATAATTTCAGAATATCCCAGAGGAACTTGTCTTAATGGCTGAGAGATACAAGGCAAACAAACTAAAAAGAGAGATGGAAAAAAAAATGGGAAGACCCCAAGGAAAGCCCCAGAAGTTTTACTAATGCTGCGTGTAGCACTAGGTGCCACAGGTACAGTTTTATGGTGTAGACATTCAGATTTCTGTCTTTTGGGTTATTTTGTAGTTTGTTTTTTGAGAAAGAGTCTCTTTAGGTATCACTGAAAGCCCTGGAACTTGCTGTGTAAACCACTGTCTGCCTCTGCCTCCCAATTCTGAGATTAAAGACATGTACCACCACATCCAGGAAGTCTGTCTTTCAAAACTAGACTCAGACGGTGTATGCACTACCACCATAATCCTAAAAACCGCAAACTTACTAAGTGATGAAGTCTCACTCTTTCCCCTGTTACCAAAGTCTAGTTATGCCACTCAGGCTGACCTCACCTACCATCCTGCATTCACCTCCTGAGTGCTAGGGTTACATGTGCTAGGTACAGCACTGTACAGATGTTAGTACAGCAGCATTCAAGGTGATGTGGTCTTTTTCTTAAATTGTCTTTTTATTTATACAATGCTAGGTATAACAATATATAATCCAGAAGTAATTTACATATTTGATCAATTGACTACCAAAAATAGCTGGCAAGCATTTTTGTGGAAAAATTTGACCTTTTTTTTCCATTGTTGATGGAGTTGTAAATTGATTTATCTGTTTTGAAAACAACATAGTGGTCTCTTAGCAACCATATGATGTCACAAATCTACTTCTGGGAATACATATCAAAGAATTAAGAAGCAGAACCTCAAAATGTATACCCCTTATATCCATAGCATCCTATTAAAAATCAGCAGCATTCTCTTGGAAGCAAACTAAGTACAAGAATAAGGTAATAGAGTGCATTGAATATGTAACAGGGGGGCTGATGGTTTTAAAAAAGGAATGTCACCTGTTGCAACCAGAGTGAATCTTGAGGACATTATGCTTCAGGTGAAAAGGTTTCAAAAGAACAAGTACTATATATGAGGCATCTGAAATATCAAATTCCTGTGGAGGCAGCAGGGTCAGAGTCCTAGGGCAGCCTGGGCTTGCATGAGATCCCGTTTCAAAGAACAGTCACAGGAGCAGAGTAGTGTTTGCAAAGACGGTAGGGCTAAGCAAAGAAGGCATCATTGTTTGATGGATATAGAGTTTGAATTTTACAAGCTGAAAGATATAGAAATTGAATAGTGAATATAGTTATTGTCACTAAACTGCATGCTTAAAATGTTTGAGAGTATTTTATATTATGTAATTGCACCAACCAAAACAGGAATTTTGAGCTGGGTGATGGGGTGCATGCCTTTAAGCTCTTGGGAGGCAGAGACAGGTGAATCTCTAGATTTGAGGCCAGCCTCATCTACAGAGCAAATTCCAGGATAGCCAGGACCACACAGAGAAATCCTGTCTTGAAAAAAAAAACCAAAAATACAAGAACTTTGTAAATAGTAACTTTTCTTTGAACTTATTTTTCAGGATTCAAGGTGGAATTGTTAAAGCATACATCAATATGAAGAGACTTGGCTGATTCTTAAAATAATAGTGTTCAAAATGTAGAATTCAATGTTTTATACTTTCTTTAATAAAACGATAGTTTTTAACCTTGTTGAAATTTTTATGGATATTAAGAAAGTAGTACTAAAATATTTTGTCTGTAATACTTTTTATTTTAAAAGAGAAGTTTTGGGGCTGAGCATGGAGCTGGGTGGTAGGGTACTTGCCCAGTCTGTGCAAGACCAAGGGTTCAGTCCCCAGTCCTGCAGAAGGAAAGAGACGCTCTCCCCTGTACTGATGCTGTGCCAGCATCTGTGAAGTGCCTGATGCTTGCTCAGATTCCGTCATGGCAGAAAAGACACTGGGAACAAAATGTTGAGTGTGTAGTAAAAAGAAAAATTTTAGTTTTCTATTTTCACATAGTGTATTATCTGGATATCCTTTGTTCAAATAAGTATAGCCCACCCTTTTTTTTAAGAGTGAGAAGCAAGTACACTGAGCGTGTCCGTCTACACTCCAGCCCACACTGGGCCAGCCCCTGGGAAGATGCTGCTTCAGTCTTGTTCCTCTGACTGCTGCCCTCAGACTCTGTGTTACCTGTTCCTCTGTCAATGACAGTTCCTTATATACTTAGGGACACTCAGGTGTATGTAGCTTTACTCTTTCTGTAAGTAATTATATTTGTGTGTATTTGCTATGTGTGACAGTGGTAGGCCATACTCATGTCTACATTATTCATCCACAGTGTTTGCTGGGATTGATGGCAAGATTAATAAGAACCTAATAGAAGAAAGGGTACAGTCAGAAATCAACAGCTGAGTCCATCAGGAAAAACAAGTATCAGGTACATTTGAGGTGTTCAGGACAGGGCATCACGGTTTCTGTCTTTCCTCTTTGGTGCCCTTTGAACTGTGGCAGTTACACTTCAATAAGGTGAGCATATTCAGAGATCCCCAGGAGATGCTTAAAACTGGACAGTACTGAACCAGATGTGTGCTGTCCTGTATATACACATCTGAACCAGATGTGTGCTGTCCTGTATATACACATCTGTGATACAGTTTTAGATGTGTGCTGTCCTGCATATACACATCTGTGATACAGTTTTAGATGTGTGCTGTCCTGCATATACACATCTGTGATACAGTTTTAGATGTGTGCTGTCCTGCATATACACATCTGTGATACAGTTTTAGATGTGTGCTGTCCTGCATATACACATCTGTGATACAGTTTTAGATGTGTGCTGTCCTGCATATACACATCTGTGATACAGTTTTAGATGTGTGCTGTCCTGTATATACACATCTGTGATACAGTTTTAGATGTGTGCTGTCCTGCATATACACATCTGTGATACAGTTTTAGATGTGTACTGTCCTACATATACACATCTGTGATACAGTTTTAGATGTGTGCTGTCCTGTATATACACATCTGTGATACAGTTTTAGATGTGTGCTGTCCTGCATATACACATCTGTGATACAGTTTTAGATGTGTGCTGTCCTGCATATACACATCTGTGATACAGTTTTAGATGTGTGCTGTCCTGCATATACACATCTGTGATACAGTTTTAGATGTGTGCTGTCCTGCATTTACACATCTGTGATACAGTTTTAGATGTGTGCTGTCCTGCATATACACATCTGTGATACAGTTTTAGATGTGTGCTGTCCTGCATATACACATCTGTGATACAGTTTTAGATGTGTGCTGTCCTGCATATACACATCTGTGATACAGTTTTAGATGTGTGCTGTCCTGCATATACACATCTGTGATACAGTTTTAGATGTGTGCTGTCCTGCATATACACATCTGTGATACAGTTTTAGATGTGTGCTGTCCTGCATATACACATCTGTGATACAGTTTTAGATGTGTGCTGTCCTGCATATACACATCTGTGATACAGTTTTAGATGTGTGCTGTCCTGCATATACACATCTGTGATACAGTTTTAGATGTGTGTTGTCCTGCATATACACATCTATGATACAGTTTTAGAAGTGTGCTGTCCTGTATATACACATCTGTGATACAGTTTTAGATGTGTGCTGTCCTGTATATACACATCTGTGATACAGTTTTAGATGTGTGCTGTCCTGTATATACACATCTGTGATACAGTTTTAGATGTGTGCTGTCCTGTATATACACATCTGTGATACAGTTTTAGATGTGTGCTGTCCTGTATATACACATCTGTGATACAGTTTTAGATGTGTGTTGTCCTGCATATACACATCTATGATACAGTTTTAGATGTGTGCTGTCCTGTATATACACATCTGTGATACAGTTTTAGATGTGTGCTGTCCTGTATATACACATCTGTGATACAGTTTTAGATGTGTGCTGTCCTGCATATACATATCTGTGATACAGTTTTAGATGTGTGCTGTCCTGTATATACACATCTGTGATACAGTTTTAGATGTGTGCTGTCCTGCATATACACATCTGTGATAAAGTTTTAGGCACTGAGGTGATTAGTGTTGCGTGCTTGACAGAATCTGGAGTCACTAGGAGGCAAGCCTCCAGTTACAACTGTGCCACATTATTTAGATGGGTTAATCTCTGCCAAGGTCTTGAGGAATTATTTTAAGTTTACTGAGGTAAGAAGACAGCCTTACAGGAGGGCAGCAGTATCCTATGGGCTTGAGCTCTGGATTGCATGAAGAGGGATCTAGCTGAACATGAACACTGATTGCTAGCTGACTCTTAACTGCAAATGCAATGTGACCAGCTGCTTCATATACCTGCAAGAAAGTCCTGCCATGAAAAACCAAACCCTTGGAACTATGAGGCAAAATAAACCCCAAATATCTTATCACAACAATAGAAAAACTAACAGAGAGGCACAGTCAAGATTTTCAATAGGTGTGCAGTGTTTGTGCACATGTATTCGAGTGCATGTGCCTGTGAAGGCCAAATGAGAGCATTGGGAACCATCCTCTATCACTCTGTTCCTTTTATTCATCTATTTAATGTGCATTGTTGTTTTGCCTGTATATATGTCTGAGTATGTCAGGACCCTGGAACTAGAATTATAGGCAGTCGTGAGTGACAGTTGAACCCCCATCCTCTGGAAGAGCAGCCAGTGCTCTTAACTGCTGAGACATCTCTCCAGCCCTATACCTTATTTTTTGAAACAGGGTGTCTTGGTAAACCTGAAGTTCATTTTGGGTAGTCCGACTGCTCAGTAAGTTCCTGGGACACACCTGTCTCCACCCCCCAAACAGGTTAGAGGCATGTGCAGTCAAGGCCGACTTCTGTGTGAGTAGTGAGTATTTGAACTCAGGTCCTCTTGTTTCCACAGCCAGAAGTCTTACCCCTGAGCCATCTCCCTCACCCCGTTTTTTGTTTTTTTTTTTTTTTTTATTTCAAGGCTTTTAAAATTTTATTACTGTCTGCATGGGTTGATCATGCATGCATAACACTCCACACATGGTAAAGAACAACTTCATGCAGTCAGTTCTCTCCTTCCACATCTGTGTGGGTTCTGGGGATTGAATTTAGGTCACCAGGCTGGCACAGTAAGCACCTTTATCTGCTGAGCCATCACACCAGCCCCTCCTGGATTTTTTGGTTGGTTAATTGGTTAGTTGTTGAGGGGGTCTTTTGGTTTTTGAGGAAGGATCTTTGTCCCCTGGGCTGACCTTGACCACCTGCTCATTCTACACAGTCTCATAGTTGCTGGAGGTACCATGCCTATTGGAAGAGTGGGTGGCAGTGGCATCCCATGTGCTAGACAAGTGCTCCACCATGAGCTGCATCTCCATCGCTCTCTATCATCGTATATTCTGCTGAAAATATGACTACAGATTCTCTGATTGTAGACATGGCCTCTCCAGGAATCTGTTACTGACCAAACCTGTTCAAGTGTAGTCACCCCTGCACTGAATGGCTCAGAAGGAGGACTTATTTCAGGGCCCCTTTGCCTGAGTGTTCGTAGGGCCTGCATACTTAATGGGATACACATTTCCAATGAAACATGCTTTCTGCTGATGTTTCCTATCAACAAATTTAATACCTTTCCCATCTTAACATAGCACTTACGCACAGTTGAATTATTGTAACAAAACTAGCACATTTTTCCTTCCTTCATAATTGTACAGATCCATTGTTAACTATAAATGTTAAAAATGTGTGGATATTAGTCTTCCTTATTCAGACCATTTTTACTTCAATTATTTTTATGTGAATGGATGTTTAGCCTGCATAGATATCTGTATACCCCATGTGTGCAGGACCCAAGGAGGCCAAGAGAGGGTATCAGTTCCCTTGGGGTGGAGTTCTACCTAGTGCCGGAGCTGCAAAGAATCGAACCAGAGTCCTCTGGAAGAGCAGCCAGTACTTTAGCCAACAAGCTACCTCTCCGGTGACCATTTCACTTTTTTAAAAGCATTGCTACCTTCCTGTTTGGCATACACAGGTTGCTGATGTTGGTACTATTGCGTTTTGGAGCCATTACTAAGTAACATAGGGGATTCACAACACAAGGACTGCAATGATACAATGTGATGACTCATTGTGCAATTGTGGGAGCTGGAGAGATGGCTCAGTGGGTTGCTCTTGCAGAGGACTCAGGTTCAATTCCCAGCACTGACAATGCAGTTCAACCACCTGTAATTCCAGTTTCAGGGAAATTGACCCTCACATGACCTCCACAGGCATGTATATACACACATACATTAAGGCAAAGCACTAGTACTCAAGAAATCTAAGATTTTTAAAGATCCCATTATGTAAGTTATAAGGTAGCATATACAGCATGGATATGGTAGACAAAGGAATGGTGCTTACCCTAGTAAGATGTGAGCAGGACACTGTAGAGTAGATTGATACAATATTCTAGCATACCACTCGGAATAACATACAACTTGAAACTTTTTTTTTTGAGTTTTCCATTTCATGTTTTTTGACCACAATTAGACTATCAGAAATCATGGAAAGCAAAATCGCAGTTGTTGTATTGTATATAATCATTAAAAGCCAAGTGTAGGGACAGTGACCTGCTTCTCTGAGAGCGACAGCTGCAGGCACTGGGTAGCTTCTATCATTGTATCGTTCTATCTTTGTCTTACAGAGCATGCACCCAAGTATTGAGGTGATAGGAGAACAATCGGAGCTCTAATAACCTTCCTTTTTTAAAAAATGCTTTTTAAAGTGGTAAAGCCCTTGGCCAGCATCTGTGGGGTTCCAGGTTTGTGGCAGGAAGAAAAAAACCAAAAACCTGCAGTCATCAGGTTGAAGATGAATTGGCAATACTTTGGAGCTGGGAAGTTGGCTCCGTAGTCAGGCGTACACTAGCTGGGAATAAAGACACTCAGTGATTGAGAACTCTGGCCAGGGCGGAGGAGTCTGCCCAACTGCCGCCCCATCTAGGTCCTGTCGCCCTCCCCACCCAATGGAGGCTTAATGTGATTACTCGCTGCAGTGACCAGGGCCGGTACCAAGCGCTGCCCCATCTGTACCTGAGAGAGACAGTCTGCTTCCTGGGGGTGCTGCACTGCCAGGAAGACGCAGGCTTGGCTTCCAAGAGGCCTAGATTGACCCGGTGACCTCTCTGGCCATCCTGGCCTTGGTCAGCACTGGCAACCAAGATGTTGATCCCCTGGAGGGGGAGGGAGCGTGGTTTGTGTTGAGGCTGCAGCCCCTTCTCACCTACGGCCTGGGCCCTGCTACCTCATAGGGAGCGACCTGACCACGCTGCCTGTGGAAGAACCGGTATTGTCCACAGGTGAGGTACTCATGGTTTCACTGGATAGACTGCTCCCAGAGACTGACTCCTAAGGCCAAGACCATAGTGTGGTAGCAGGAGGTCAAGGCACCAGAAGTCAGAGATCTAGGCTACCAGCACTTGCTACAGACTTGATTTCCTGGGCAGACTTTCCATGGAGAACAGAGCTCCTTCAAGGCCCCAGTAAGCACCCTACTGATGCTGCTGCCCACTCCAGTTCAGACATGCACACAGTTCACTGTGGCTGGAAAACACTTGACTGGGCTCAAGCTGCTTAATTGCTCTTCCCAGGAAGAGATCTCCATCTGGGATATGCTAATCCTCCCCAACTTCCAACGCCAGTTATCTGCCTGGCATGCCTGATGGCTCTGGGCTGCTGGTGGACAATATCTGTTAGCAGTCCAGGGAAGTCTCCATGGGTACCTTCTGTCGACTTCCTGGTAGTTCTGGCTACTTCCCCTGTCCATTTAGTGCCCTGGACGAACACAACTTTCTGCTTCAGCTGAGAGGGGGTGAGCAGCCCCCTCCTGGGGCTAAGGAGGGTCTTGAAGTCCCCTTGATTGCCACCCCAAAGCTGCCTTTCACCCAGAGCATCCTCACTCACTACTGTCTGCCCAGTGTCTGCCTAGACAGTACCTGCTTTGTGATGATTACTTCTTGTGAGTCCCCTGTTCAGACCTAAGAGCATTTCACTGTCACCTACATGCTCCTTAACAACCTCCAAGACTTCCCTGCTGTGAGGATTGTGTGGACTCCGGAACACATAAAGGCTGGAAAGGAGCTGTATGAGAGGGAGCATCAGGCCACATGGTCAGCCATAACCTTGGCTTCTCCCGAAAGGCGGAGGTGGCATAATTACCTTCAGTGAGGCCTTCCAGTTGCTAAGGACAGAACTCTGAGGTGGGCCCAGTGTTGGGTAGAATAGTCAGGGTTCTTAGCTCGAGAGGGGAAATGTCTTAGGTAGCACTAGAAGGCTGGGCACAGGAAAGGTGGAAACTGAGTCCTACCTGAGAAGGTCTGCATCTTCTGACCCAGCTGTGCCAGCACCTGAAACCGAAGCTCCAGTTCACCGCCAGTGTGTCCCACCCACTCTTCCCCAAAAGTGCCCCAGCCTTCTGCTGTCCAGGATCTGGTGGAGAGACACCAGGCCTGTCTAGGCCATTCTCAGTCTTTGTTCCACCAACAGCCTTCTCATAGTTCCACCTCATAAGGAAAGGGACCTGGACTGATGTCAGCCTGACCAAGAAGGAAGTTGGAATCAGGAGCAGGCCACTGAGTGGGAAGCTGTACCCTCACAAAGCCCACAGTCTCTGTCTTCTTCCAGGTCAGGGAGTGTGATAGGACACAGGGCCATCACATCCCGTTGGTCTTCCCCTCTACCTGTCCCAAGTCAAGGCTGTACTTTCTCTAGACAAGATTGTAAAGTCCTTGTGGTGTAACCCACCATGGCGCACTAGTCAGCTGGCTTAGCTCCTGACACTCCAGAAACCCTGAGACCCCAGAGGGCTACCCATTCCTAGGCTGTGCCTCCCACTGTGGGCAGAGAGGCCCTGCCCTGGTGAGGGATGAGGCCAGAACCTGGAAATGGGCAGTCTGGTTGCAGCTCAGCCAACAATATCCCCTAAGTTCTTGGGGGAGGGTGGGGAGTGCTGGCCAGTTCTATGCTCTCTGCCGCTGAAATTCCTTTGCACCCACCTGCAGGGCTGAGATTAGAGGGTAGTAGTGGTAAGGGGACCCACAGCAATGACAATGACTCTCCTCTCAGGGGTTGGGGATATAGCTAGGTGGCCTCTTTCTGCCCATTATGTTTATGTTGGCCGCCTGACACACTTTTAAGTCCTGGCGTTTTGTTTGTTTTGTTTTCTGTTTTTGTCTGTTTCTGTAGTTTACTTTCTGACTACATCTTCTGGCTCAAGTGAAACTATTAAAGGCAATTTGAGAGAAGAAAAAGAACACTGGCTGTTCTTGAAGAGGACCCAGGTTCACCACTGAACATTTCAAATGGATAAAGTGGTGGGTGCATTATATCTCAATAAAGTCATTCCTTAAAGTCTGCTTTTTTTTTTTTTTTTTTTTTTTTTTTTTTTTTTTTTTTTATTAACTTGAGTATTTCTTATATACATTTCGAGTGTTATTCCCTTTCCCGGTTTCCGGGCAAACATCCCCCTCCCCTCTCCCCTTCCTTATGGGTGTTCCCCTCCCAACCCTCCCCCCATTGCCGCCCTCCCCCCATAGACTAGTTCACTGGGGGTTCAGTCTTAGCAGGACCCAGGGCTTCCCCTTCCACTGGTGCTCTTACTAGGATATTCATTGCTACCTATGGGGTCAGAGTCCAGGGTCAGTCCATGTATAGTCTTTAGGTAGTGGCTTAGTCCCTGGAAGCTCTGGTTGCTTGGCATTGTTGTACTTTTGGGGTCTCGAGTCCCTTCAAGCTCTTCCAGTTCTTTCTCTGATTCCTTCAATAGGGGACCTATTCTCAGTTCAGTGGTTTGCTGCTGGCATTCGCCTCTATATTTGCTGTATTCTGGCTGTGTCTCTCAGGAGCGATCTACATCCGGCTCCTGTCGGTCTGCACTTCTTTGCTTCATCCATCTTGTCTAATTGGGTGGCTGTATATGTATGGGCCACATGTGGGGCAGGCTCTGAATGGGTGTTCATTCAGTCTCTGTTTTAATCTTTGCCTCTCCCTTCCCTGCCAAGGGTATTCTTTTTCCTCATTTAAAGAAGGAGTGAAGCATTCACATTTTGATCATCCGTCTTGAGTTTCGTTTGTTCTAGGGATCTAGGGTAATTCAAGCATTTGGGCTAATAGCCACTTATCAATGAGTGCATACCATGTATGTCTTTCTGTGATTGGGTTAGCTCACTCAGGATGATATTTTCCAGTTCCAACCATTTGCCTACGAATTTCATAAACTCGTTGTTTTTGATAGCTGAGTAATATTCCATTGTGTAGATGTACCACATTTTCTGTATCCATTCCTCTGTTGAAGGGCATCTGGGTTCTTTCCATTTTCTGGCTATTATAAATAAGGCTGCGATGAACATAGTGGAGCACGTGTCTCTTTTATATGTTGAGGCATCTTTTGGGTATATGCCCAAGAGAGGTATAGCTGGATCCTCAGGCAGTTCAATGTCCAATTTTCTGAGGAACCTCCAGACTGATTTCCAGAATGGTTTTACCAGTCTGCAATCCCACCAACAATGGAGGAGTGTTCCTCTTTCTCCACATCCTCGCCAGCATCTGCTGTCACCTGAGTTTTTGATCTTAGCCAATCGCACTGGTGTGAGGTGAAATCTCAGGGTTGTTTTGATTTGCATTTCCCTTATGACTAAAGATGTTGAACATTTCTTTAGGTGTTTCTCAGCCATTCGGCATTCCTCAGCTGTGAATTCTTTGTTTAGCTCTGAACCCCATTTTTTAATAGGGTTATTTGTTTCCCTGCGGTCTAACTTCTTGAGTTCTTTGTATATTTTGGATATAAGGCCTCTATCTGTTGTAGGATTGGTAAAGATCTTTTCCCAATCTGTTGGTTGCCGTTTTGTCCTAACCACAGTGTCCTTTGCCTTACAGAAGCTTTGCAGTTTTATGAGATCCCATTTGTCGATTCTTGATCTTAGAGCATAAGCCATTGGTGTTTTGTTCAGGAAATTTTTTCCAGTGCCCATGTGTTCCAGATGCTTCCCTAGTTTTTCTTCTATTAGTTTGAGTGTGTCTGGTTTGATGTGGAGGTCCTTGATCCACTTGGACTTAAGCTTTGTACAGGGTGATAAGCATGGATCGATCTGCATTCTTCTACATGTTGCCCTCCAGTTGAACCAGCACCATTTGCTGAAAATGCTATCTTTTTTCCATTTGATGGTTTTGGCTCCTTTGTCAAAAATCAAGTGACCATAGGTGTGTGGGTTCATTTCTGGGTCTTCAATTCTATTCCATTGGTCTATCTGTCTGTCTCTGTACCAATACCATGCAGTTTTTATCACTATTGCTCTGTAATACTGCTTGAGTTCAGGGATAGTGATTCCCCCTGAAGTCCTTTTATTGTTGAGGATAGCTTTAGCTATCCTGGGTTTTTTGTTATTCCAGATGAATTTGCAAATTGTTCTGTCTAACTCTTTGAAGAATTGGATTGGTATTTTGATGGGGATTGCATTGAATCTGTAGATTGCTTTTGGTAAAGTGGCCATTTTTACTATATTAATCCTGCCAATCCATGAGCATGGGAGATCTTTCCATCTTCTGAGGTCTTCTTCAATTTCTTTCCTCAGTGTCTTGAAGTTCTTATTGTACAGATCTTTTACTTGCTTGGTTAAAGTCACACCGAGGTACTTTATATTATTTGGGTCTATTATGAAGGGTGTCGTTTCCCTAATTTCTTTCTCGGCTTGTTTCTCTTTTGTATAGAGGAAGGCAACTGATTTATTTGAGTTAATTTTATACCCAGCCACTTTGCTGAAGTTGTTTATCAGCTTTAGTAGTTCTCTGGTGGAACTTTTGGGATCACTTAAATATACTATCATGTCATCTGCAAATAGTGATATTTTGACTTCTTCTTTTCCGATCTGTATCCCTTTGATCTCCTTTTGTTGTCTGATTGCTCTGGCTAGAACTTCAAGAACTATATTGAATAAGTAGGGAGAGAGTGGGCAGCCTTGTCTAGTCCCTGATTTTAGTGGGATTGCTTCAAGTTTCTCTCCATTTAGTTTAATGTTAGCAACTGGTTTGCTGTATATGGCTTTTACTATGTTCAGGTATGGGCCTTGAATTCCTATTCTTTCCAGGACTTTTATCATGAAGGGGTGTTGAATTTTGTCAAATGCTTTCTCAGCGTCTAATGAAATGATCATGTGGTTCTGTTCTTTCAGTTTGTTTATATAATGGATCACGTTGATGGTTTTCCGTATATTAAACCATCCCTGCATGCCTGGGATGAAGCCTACTTGATCATGATGGATGATTGTTTTGATGTGCTCTTGAATTCGGTTTGCCAGAATTTTGTTGAGTATTTTTGCGTCGATATTCATAAGGGAAATTGGTCTGAAGTTCTCTTTCTTTGTTGTGTCTTTGTGTGATTTAGGTATAAGAGTAATTGTGGCTTCGTAGAAGGAATTCGGTAGGGCTCCATCTGTTTCAATTTTGTGGAATAGTTTGGATAATATTGGTATGAGGTCTTCTATGAAGGTTTGATAGAATTCTGCACTAAACCCGTCTGGACCTGGGCTCTTTTTGGTTGGGAGACCTTTAATGACTGCTTCTATTTCCTTAGGAGTTATGGGGTTGTTTAACTGGTTTATCTGTTCCTGATTTAACTTCGATACCTGGTATCTGTCTAGGAAATTGTCCATTTCCTGAAGATTTTCAAATTTTGTTGAATATAGGTTTTTATAGTAAGATCTGATGATTTTTTGAATTTCCTCCGAATCTGTAGTTATGTCTCCCTTTTCATTTCTGATTTTGTTAATTTGGACACACTCTCTGTGTCCTCTCGTTAGTCTGGCTAAGGGTTTATCTATCTTGTTGATTTTCTCAAAGAACCAACTTTTGGTTCTGTTGATTCTTTCTATGGTCCTTTTTGTTTCTACTTGGTTGATTTCAGCTCTGAGTTTGATTATTTCCTGCCTTCTACTCCTCCTGGGTGTATTTGCTTCTTTTTGCTCTAGAGCTTTTAGGTGTGCTGTCAAGCTGCTGACATATGCTCTTTCCTGTTTCTTTCTGCAGGCACTCAGCGCTATGAGTTTTCCTCTTAGCACAGCTTTCATTGTGTCCCATAAGTTTGAGTATGTTGTATCTTCATTTTCATTAAATTCTAAAAAGTTTTTAATTTCTTTCTTTATTTCTTCCTTGACCAGGTTATCATTGAGTAGAGCATTGTTCAATTTCCACGTATATGTGGGCATTCTTCCCTTATTGTTATTGAAGACCAGTTTTAGGCCGTGGTGGTCCGATAGCACGCATGGGATTATTTCTATCTTTCTGTACCTGTTGAGGCCCGTTTTTTGACCAATTATATGGTCAATTTTGGAGAAAGTACCATGAGGAGCTGAGAAGAAGGTATATCCTTTTGCTTTAGGATAGAATGTTCTATAAATATCCGTTAAGTCCATTTGGCTCATGACTTCTCTTAGTCTGTCTACATCACTGTTTAATTTCTGTTTCCATGATCTGTCCATTGATGAGAGTGGGGTGTTGAAATCTCCCACTATTATTGTGTGAGGTGCAATGTGTGTTTTGAGCTTTAGTAAGGTTTCTTTTACGTATGTAGGTGCCCTTGTATTTGGGGCATAGATATTTAGGATTGAGAGTTCATCTTGGTTGATTTTTCCTTTGATGAATATGAAGTGTCCTTCCTTATCTTTTTTGATGACTTTTAGTTGGAAATTGATTTTATTTGATATTAGAATGGCTACTCCAGCTTGCTTCTTCTGACCATTTGCTTGGAAAGTTGTTTTCCAGCCTTTCACTCTGAGGTAGTGTCTGTCTTTGTCTCTGAGGTGTGTTTCCTGTAGGCAGCAGAATGCAGGGTCCTCGTTGCGTATCCAGTTTGTTAATCTATGTCTTTTTATTGGGGAGTTGAGGCCATTGATGTTGAGAGATATTAAGGAATAGTGATTATTGCTTCCCGTTATATTCATATTTGGATGTGAGGTTATGTTTGTGTGCTTTCATTCTCTTTGTTTTGTTGCCAAGACGATTAGTTTCTTGCTTCTTCTAGGGTATAGCTTGCCTCCTTATGTTGGGCTTTACCATTTATTATCCTTTGTAGTGCTGGATTTGTAGAAAGATATTGTGTAAATTTGGTTTTGTCATGGAATATCTTGGTTTCTCCATCAATGTTAATTGAGAGTTTTGCTGGATACAGTAACCTGGGCTGGCATTTGTGTTCTCTTAGTGTCTGTATGACATCAGTCCAGGATCTTCTGGCCTTCATAGTTTCTGGCGAGAAGTCTGGTGTGATTCTGATAGGTCTCCCTTTATATGTTACTTGACCTTTTTCCCTTACTGCTTTTAATATTCTTTCTTTATTTTGTGCGTTTGGTGTTTTGACAATTATGTGACGGGAGGTGTTTCTTTTCTGGTCCAATCTATTTGGAGTTCTGTAGGCTTCTTGTATGTCTATGGGTATCTCTTTTTTTAGGTTAGGGAAGTTTTCTTCTATGATTTTGTTGAAGATATTTACTGGTCCTTTGAGCTGGGAGTCTTCACTCTCTTCTATACCTATTATCCTTAGGTTTGATCTTCTCATTGAGTCCTGGATTTCCTGTATGTTTTGGACCAGTAGCTTTTTCCGCTTTACATTATCTTTGACAGTTGAGTCAATGATTTCTATGGAATCTTCTGCTCCTGAGATTCTCTCTTCCATCTCTTGTATTCTGTTGGTGAAGCTTGTATCTACAGCTCCTTGTCTCTTCTTTTGGTTTTCTATATCCAGGGTTGTTTCCATGTGTTCTTTCTTGATTGCTTCTATTTCCATTTTTAATTCCTTCAACTGTTTGATTGTGTTTTCCTGGAATTCTTTCAGGGATTTTTGCGATTCCTCTCTGTAGGCTTTTACTTGTTTATTAATGTTTTCCTGTGCTTCCCTAAGTGTGTTCATGTCTTTCTTGAAGTCCTCCAGCATCATGATCAAATATGATTTTGAAACTAGATCTTGCTTTTCTGGTGTGTTTGGATATTCCATGTTTGTTTTGGTGGGAGAATTGGGCTCCGATGATGGCATGTAGTCTTGGTTTCTGTTGCTTGGGTTCCTGCGCTTGCCTCTCGCCATCAGATTATCTCTAGTGTTACTTTGTTCTGCTGTTTCTGACAGTGGCTAGACTGTCCTATAAGCCTGTGTGTCAGGAGTGCTGTAGACCTGTTTTCCTCTCTTTCAGTCAGTTATGGGGACAGAGTGTTCTGCTTTCGGGCGTGTGGTTTTTCCTCTCTACAGGTCTTCAGCTGTTCCTGTGGGCCTGTGTCTTGAGTTCACCAGGCAGCTTTCTTGCAGCAGAAAAGTTGGTCTTACCTGTGGTCCCGAGGCTCAAGTTCGCTCGTGGGGTGCTGCCCACGGGCTCTCTGCAGCGGCAGCAACCAGGAAGACCTGTGCCGCCCCTTCCGGGAGCTTCAGTGCACCAGGGTTCCAGATGGTCTTTGGCTTTTTCCTCTGGCGTCCGAGATGTGTGTGCAGGGAGCAGTCTCTTCTGGTTTCCCAGGCTTGTCCGCCTCTCTGAAGGTTTAGCTCTCCCTCCCACGGGATTTGGGTGCAGAGAACTGTTTATCCGGTCTGTTTCCTTCAGGGTCCGGCGGGGTCCTGCCGCTCCTGGGCCCTCCCCCACGGGAGCCCAGAGGCCTTATACAGTTTCCTCTTGGGCCAGGGATGTGGGCAGGGGTGAGCAGTGTTGGTGGTCTCTTCCGCTCTGCAGCCTCAGGAGTGCCCACCTGACCAGGCGGTTGGGTTTCTCTCTCACCGGGTCTGGGAGCAGAGAGCTGCTGCGGGCCGGGATCCGCGGGTGTGGGACTTCCGGTAAACACAGAACGTGCTGGGTCCTAGAGAAATTCTGCTTCCGTGTGTCCCAAGCTCACCAGGCAGCTTTCTTGCAGCAGAAAATTTGGTCTTACCTGTGGTCCCGAGGCTCAGGTTCGCTCGTGGGGTGCTGCCCAGGGGCTCTCTGCAGCGGCAGCAACCAGGGAGACCTGTGCCGCCCCTTCCGGGAGCTTCAGTGCACCAGGGTTCCAGATGGTCTTTGGCTTTTTCCTTTGGCGTCCGAGATGTGTGTGCAGGGAGCAGTCTCTTCTGGTTTCCCAGGCTTGTCTGCCTCTCTGAAGGTTTAGCTCTCCCTCCCACAGGATTTGGGTCTAAAGTCTGCTTTTAAAAGCCATCAGAGCGGGGTTGGGGATTTAGCTCAGTGGTAGAGCGCTTGCCTAGGAAGCACAAGGCCCTGGGTTCGGTCCCCAGCTCCGAAAAAAAGAACCAAAATAAATAAATAAATAAAAGTCATCAGAGCAGTAAGGAAATAGTTGTCCAAGATCTAAGCATGAGTTGAACTCACAAGAGTAATGGAAGCCCAGTGTGGCAGCATATGGACATAATCCGGAATATTGATGAGCTGGGACAAGAGGCTCTGAAATTTGAGGCCTGTGTTTTCCTTTTTACTTTATTTAGGTGCTAGGAACTGAATCCAGGGCTTTCTGTATCATTTGGGGGAGTGGGATGCATTTAAAGATGTTAAATAGACCTGTATTTGGGGGGGAGGAGTGTGTCTGGCATTCTTCTTGTCAACTGACCTCATAACTTTCCTCATTGTTGACACCTTTTCTCTGATATTTAAACCCAATGGATGTTTTTTTTTTTTTCTTTCTTTCTTTTTTTCGGAGCTGGGGACCGAACCCAGGGCCTTGCGCTTGCTAGGGAAGCGCTCTACCACTGAGCTAAATCCCCAACCCCTAAACCCAGTGGATGTTAAGTACAAGGCACAAACTTTAAGACTGACACAGTCAACTACGTTAAAACATGTTTAAATCCTATTTATTGAAAGATACTAAGAAAAGGGAGGACAACACACATGGTAGACATGATTTGTTACACAGGGAACAACTACAGAACGCTGAAGCAGGCTCCTGCAACAATACATGCAACAAAGTACTGGAAAGAGTGGAAGCTCACCAGCTGTCCCTGGAGAACGCGCTTAGATGCAGAGTCATCCCCTGTCCCACGCCCGTCTCTCCGCGCTAGGTACCATTGCATTTGTAAAAACACACACAGAATGAAAATAAATAAAAATAAATTACGTGCTTATGCACACATGATAAAGTACCTGAGGTAGAGCCTATGGAGAACGTGGTCTTCCTTTCTACCCTAGGACAGAGAGTGGGCAGGGCTTCCCTACGCATCTCTTGTGTTTGAACAAAGTCTGAATCCACCACTTCTGATACAGTCTCTCACAACATCTGGATTATTATAGTCACATTTTTGGGGGTTATTTTGTATTCAAAAAAGAACACCAGCCATTTGATGGACAGACAGCCATATGGTGTATGTGTCAGGGGTTGGGGGGAATTTCATGAGAAAGGAAGGAAGTACAGCATACCCAAAAAGGCCTCCTAGGTTCTGACCATCCTAAAGAGGAAAAAAGAAAAAGAAAATGTACCTTTTGAGTCAGGACAGATGAGCAAACCCAGGCCAAACTCAAACGACTTATGGTGACTTATGGGGACTGCTGTTGGCTTTTGGTGGTTTGGTTTTTGTTGTTGTTGTTTTGTTTTGTTTTGTTTTTGAAACAAGATCTTATTCTGTAGCCAAGGCTGGCCTTGCCTCCTATCTCGGCTTCTCAAGTACCAGGATTATAAGTAAGTGCCAGCACAATTATCCTATTATGGGATCAGATCCATTTCATTTTCTTTTCTTTTTGTGCTCTTAAAAAAAATTGTGCCTAGCAAGCGCAAGGTCCTGGGTTCGGTCCCCAGCTCCGAAAAAAAAATTGTGTGTGTGTGTGTGTGTGTGTGTGTGTGTGTGGTCAAACTAGATTCCCTGGAACTGGAGTTACAGTTGTGTCTGCCACTAGGTGCTGGGAGCCGACATAGGTCCTAAAAGAGCAATGGCTGCTGTTAACCACTGAACCCCTTCTTTAGCCCCTTTGTGCTTTGTTTTAAGCAGGTTTCGTGTACCCCAGGCTATCCGTGAACTAAAAATATTGTCAAGGATCACACTGGATTATTTTTTCTGCTTCCACATCTGTGGTGGTTTGAATATGCTTGGCTCAGGGAGTGGCACTATTAGGAGGTATAGCCTTGTTGGAGTAGATGTGGCCTCATTGGAGGAAGTGTGTCACTGTGGAGGCGGGCTTTTGAGACCCTCCTGCTAGCCATGTGGGTGAGTCTGCTCCTAGCTTCCTTTGGATGAAGATATAGAATGTTCAGCTCCTTCTCCAGTACTATGCCTTCCTGGACACTGCCATGCTTCCTGCCATAGTGATAATGGACTGAACCTCTGAACCTGTAAGCCAGCCCCAATTAAATGTTGACCCTTATAAGAGTTGCCTTGGTCATGGTATCTCTTCATAGCCGTAAAACCCAAACTAAGAAAACTACTACAAAAGAAATAGCTTTGACTAGTTTAAAATCATGTGAATAAATTTTTTCGATTTCTAAAAACCTTAACACTTAACCATGTTGGTTTAAAAATATTTTCTTTCTTTCTTTCTTTTATTTTTTTTCTTTAAGATTTATTTAGTCTGACACACCAGAAGGGAGCATCAGATCCCATTACAGATGATTGTGAGCCCCCATGTGTTTGTTGGAAATTGAACTCAGAACCTCTGGAAGAGCAGCCCGTTCTCTTAACCTCTGAGCCATCTCTCCAGCCCTAAAAATATTTTTATTGCATGTTACTTGGACATAACTAGTCCTTTTCTTACGCATTTAATACCTCAAAGTAGGTAGAATCGAAGGGATTCGCCTATAGAGGTCAGGAATAACTAGTAAATGGTGTGGGGATGTGTGCCTTCTGGGAATGAGAAGCAATAGCCTGGCCCGTGTCTGTCTCAACATTTCCTGTGCCCATGCTCCTATAGACATGTCAGGCAAACAGGAACTGCTTGTGGGCAGGTGGCAGACACTCTGTTCTTTAATTAGGAAGATTTTGCTTCTTCTTGTCAAGATTACTCCAGATGCTTGTACAAGATTACTTCAGACGCTGTACAGAACAAGCAAGAAGATCCTCATGTCTTTATACATCCTTTACAGCTCCATTTTTGTAACTAGGATATAAATGCTTGAGAGAAAAGGAGAATCTAGGATTCTTACGCTCCCTGAGAGTGGGGCATGTGTGTTTGTGCTTTGGATGTTTTCATATAACAAAAACTGTCCATGTTAAAAAAGAAAAAGAAAAAGAAAACTTCCCAAGTACCGAAACTGCAAACATACACCACCACAATGGACTTAAGTCACTTTAACCCAATTCCATTTCAAAAGACAATCCCAGGGCAGGAAGATGGCTCAGTCACAATAGTACTTGTTGTGCAAGCATGAGGTCTTACTTGAGTTCAGATCTCTAGCAACCATGTGAAAGCTGTGTAGGTCATGTTCATCTATCGCCCCAGGGTTGGGGAAGCAGAGACAGGTGGATCCCAGGAGCTCACTTGGCTGATCAGCCCGGACACCTCCATGAGCTCAGAGGCTGACCCTCTCTCAAAAAAGTGAAGTGTGCCAACTAGCGTGGCACTCGCCTTTAATCGCAGCATTCCAGTGGCAGAGGCAGGCAGATCTCTTTGTTTAAGACCAGCCTGGTCTACAGAGGGAGTTACAAGACAGCCAGGACTACACAGAGAAATGATGTCTTGAAATCACCACTCTTTCCACCCCACACCCAAAAGTGAATAAGACTGAAGAAGACATCTGGCATCAACCTCTGACCTAAACACCCACAAAACACAGTATAATGTATACACAAATACATAGTTTCAAAACTTGTTGAAAATTGGAAATCCATTGTTTCTTTCATATTCGATTTTCTCTGACAGAAATTCTTTACTTTTTTTGTCAATTAGCTCTTGAGAAAACAGATTAAACTTTGGAATAAAATAGTGGTCCAGTTTCTCTGTCCTGAGGCACTCCAGGAAGAATGTCAAAAACTTATCAAAGCAGGTGCTTAGGTTCCTGGGGTCCCACTGACTGTCCTGTGGGTCCTTGGTCCACATATGAAAGATGGCAGTTTTCACGTGGTAAGAACAGAATGCATCTAGCTCTTGAAACTCTCTTTTCAACTGTTCCAAAAGGTATTTCATTAATTTTAAACATTCTTTCCTGTTAAGTAAAAAAGAAGATACTAATTTGTACCAATTTACAACCTGTCTCTTTTGATGTTCATGTAACCCTGGCTTTCCTGGGACATAAGACGCCCACCTGTCTGGTTCCCAAGTACAAGTGCTGGAATTAAAGACACGTGCCACCTTGTCTGTCTTTTTTTGTTTTTAAAACATACTTTCTTCTTTATTTCCAACTTTTTAAAAGACAGGGTCTCGTTAGCTCAGGTTGGCCATAAACTTGTCATGTAGCAGAGGCTGGCCTTTGGCTCCTAACTCTCCTCTGCCTCTCAAGTGCTGGGACTACAGTGTGTGCTACCATGCTTGATAGCACACAATGGTGGATATTCTAACAAGAAAAATGACCCACTTAGTGTATTTAAAGTTTTGCTGGTCAGTTCCTAATGGCAACACAGCTATTCCATCCCATAGTAGCCTCTACTATCCAATAAGAGTCATTCTTTGGTCTCTTCACCTTTTATGACAATAATATACTCAATCAGCCAGGTATAGTATGCATACCTACAATCCCAGCGCTTGGCGGGCTGAGGCTGGAAGACCACAATGAGTTCAAGGTCAGTACTGGCTACAGAGTGAGTTCAAGACCCGCCTGGGCTATACAGGGAGCTCCCAGGATGTATTCCTCCTCTGCTTCTCCCCTTCCTCCCCTCTCCTTCCCTCTTGCTCTCTAACCAAAACCATCCCAACACCACCCTTCTCCCAACCCAGCCCAACAAAAATCATCCTCAGACCTGAGCTATAATGCCAAGAAAGCATTAAATGTTAGATAGATAGTTTGTCATTAAAAAAAAAAATAAAAAAGGACGTTACCTGCAACATTTTGCTCCAGAAGATTCACAACATGTTTTTCCTATCCCATGATTATTCAAAATGTATTTTTCAGTGTGAGAGAAGGAGAGGCGCCATGTCTCTCCTTAATTTCAGAAAGAAAAACAGAAAGCTGTCTTACTAAAAACAGCCACACGTAAACAAGCATGACACCTAAGTCTAGATCCTATGCTAAAATATCATCCTGAAGGACTTTAAGAAAAGGACGGATCAAAAGAAGTGAATGGATAGACAATTACTACAGTAAACATTAGCAAAAGTAGGCACAAATGGGGGAAATACAGAGAGAGGAACTTCATGCACTTAGCAATGAGCAGACATATTATCTCTTATGTTGTGCTAAATTAATGTTGCTATACTTTGCTTCTCCAATGGTGTAACTTCTCCACAATCTTTCAAGGAACTTTGATGTGCACAGATGAGAGACTACACAAGAGACTTCAAAAGTAGCACAGGATCACACAGCTGGTCGAGGGGAAGCCCCAAGATTCTGAACCACAGTGGACTGGGTCCAAGACAGCACTGTCTTCACTCACAAAGAAACAAACGTTAGATACAGTGACTTGTAGCCATTAAAGTGAAGAGATAATAAGTACTTAGGCCACAGGTTGGAATCTGACAATTGGGGCAAAGAGGAGGGAGAGGGAGGAAAGAAGGGAAGGAGGGAAGAAGGGAGGGAGGGAGAAAGGGAGGGAGGGAGGGAGGGAGGAACAAAAATAAAAAAAAAATAAAGTGAAGAGATGATTGTTGCTATGGCTTGGGGTTATTTTGAGACAGGGTCTCAGGTCACCCAGCTTGGCCTGAAACTCATTATGGAGCAGAGGTGACCTGAAACCCTGTTGCTCCTGCCTGCAGCCTTCTCGAGTAGGACAGCCACACACTTCTCAGGCTGAGCTGGCTGCACTCATTTTGCGGTCTGTTTAGCCTGACAGCTCTGAAAATGCCAGCACACTCTGTGTTCATCTTTTCCTGTCTTTGCAGAGGACACTAACGAGCCTTGTACACCCTTCCCGGCAATCTTTACATTTAACTAACCTTGAAAACGATTTCCATCTTTTGCATTCTTGGGTACAAGATAAAACGGCTCTCGTCTTAGATTGGTCCTCACTTTTGTGCCGAGCCAGTCTTGAATAGGTAGTCCTCCTTTGGTACTAATAGGCCAGCTGCCTTTCGATTCCAAAGCCAGGATTATATCCACAGATATTTCTTCAGGGTTCCTGATGAGAAGGGTTACAGCAGGGCTTCCTGGTTTTTCCTCCTCCACGGTGACATCTGTATCTGTTCACACACATTGAAGCAAAGAAAGAGTTGGTCCATTTTCTCTGGAAGTACGAGAAAGCAACAGAACCATAACTTAAAGTTCTATACCCTTAGCCCTAATTAACCTTAGCTGCAGTACAGACCTATGCCCATGTAACCAAGATACTATCTGGAAAAGCTGTCAGGAGTCTATCAAGAACCTGTGAAAGCATTCCTAAAGACTTCGGGTTTGGGACTGTGTAACTGGTCTTTGCTAGTTTGTGGGTTCTTTTTCCCACCCTTTATCCCCCCCCCCCAATTTCACCTCCTATCGTTGGTGGGGAGTAAGCGCCATGATCTAATTTCCTTTTGCTTCTCCTTTGAGCACAACTACTAACAAACCACAACCGACCCCCTTGAACAACCAACAACCACTCCTATGGGACTCTGGCATTTATATACCCTCTGAAAAGCTCCCAGAATCCCAAACGTCACACAAGCGCAGAAACTATCTGTAGCTGGCAAAACCATGTCTCTGTTAGAGTACGAGGCAAATTAGAGTAAGCTGCTTCGGACAGTCCTAAGAAGCCCCATATCTCCTCCATACCTGGGACTAAAACAAAAACACATTCTTATCTCTGTGTTGTTGTTTTTTTTTTAAAGAACCCAAAATTCAAAAATTGTCATTACAGGAGTGTTGTAACCACATTTTCATTTAGAATTTTAAATGGTACTTTGGAGAAAAGCCAGCAAACGTTGCCACATAGCAGCAGGGATGAGAGTAGCCACAGTCCAGCATAGCGGCAATGAGTACCGAGAAACAGTAGAAGAAAGAGCAATTACAGAGTTCAAATAGGATCTCAGGGGGCAGTGCCTGCCCAATATTGCACAAGATCGTGAGTTCAACCCCTACTGTCACCCCAAAAAATGGAAAATAAATGATACCCCATCTCTAATTTAACAGCCACACAAATCGTCACAAATCAACAGAACTGGGAAGGGCACTAAGCCTGTGAGGAGGGAAAGGATACTTTAGCCCTGACTCCACCAGATCGTCCTATAAAATGGTTGATGTTGAGAAAACACTGAACCAAAATGAAATTTAGTGTGAGCTTGCTGGGGGTGCTTTTAATGTCAGCATTCAGGAGGCAGATACAGACAGATTTCTGTTAAGTTCAAGGCCAGCCTGGTCTACATAATAACCAGTACATAGGGCAGCCAGGGTTACAGTTACATAGTGATATCCTGCTTCAAAAGATGGATGGATGGATGGATGGATGGATGGATGGATGGATGGATGGATGGATGGACAGACAGATAGCAGGAGCTGTAGATGCCCATGTGAACACAGCCCCAGGACAGGTAGTGTGGTCAGTTCAGGAAGCTTTGGGTGGTGGCAGTAGACTGCTCCAAGGAAAGATTTCTGGGAGCGCCCTCAGAAGGGGTGACAGAGAAGCTGGGGAGAGAGATGGAGAGATATTGGGGGAGGTCAGAGGAAATCAGCAGAGGAGTGAATCTGAGCAGTAAGGCAGCATCAGATCTGCAAGGTTCAAACCTGCCAATCTCACCTTTGATCTCTTTCACTTCTTCTTTAATGAGTTCCCTAAACTTTGACAGCACCTTGGTAGCTGATAATACTTCCCCTTCTAAAAAATGACTCAGAGGATTTCCTCGTGGAATTCTCTTGAACTTCACACGATAGAAAGCACCAGTTTCGTAATATTCTTCTAGCTCGATTCTGGGGACTTCCAGTTTAAACATAACATCAAATTCATTAGGAGCAGAAATCTAAAGAATAGTAAAAATAACATTGAAATATTTCCAAATGATTGCTTTTTTCCCCCCTTGAAATTTTCACTTGGCACTCCACAATGAAAAGCAAGATCCCCAATATATCTTCCTTTTTGGAACAGGATCAGAGCACCCGAGAGCAGGACATCCGTGTTGCTACATACCACATTATAGGTTTCAGCTTGCAGAGCCCCTCAACTTTTCTTTTTTAAAGCCAATCATGTATGTTTTGTTTGTTTTAAAACAGGGTCTTACTCTGTAGCCCAGGCTGGCCTGAAATTTCACGACAACCCAAGCCAGGCTAAAACTCAAATTTGGTTTCCAGCACCCAAGCAGACAGCTCACAGCCACCTGTAACTAAAGTGCGAAGTGACATTGCCAAGTGACATGACATCCTCTTCTGGCCTGCACAGGTTCCTGTACATAGGGTGCCTATAACTCACACATATACGTAAACAACATATAAGTAAATATTTTTTAAATAAAGTAAAATCCTTCCACAAAAAGAACCCTAGTCTTAGACTGCTTAATTTTTCTGGCATAATTTATATATCAAAATCCTGGGAAGAGGGGTTAATTCCAGCATTCTGGAGGTAGAAACAGGGAGAGCTCTGTGAGTTGAGGGCAGCCAGGTCTACTTAGTGAATTTCTTTGACCCATGGCTTCATAGTGAGACTCTACCTCAAAAATCAAAAACAGTCACCCAAAAGGTTTCAGTAAAATTAAAAACCTTGTGATTTTACTTTTTATAGCACAAAATACACATGCCTGCCAGAGTGGTCACAGAAACGTGTTTTGAGGCTAGCATGGCAACATTTACCTGTAATCACAGCCCTTGGAAGACTGGGGTAAGAGAATCACAAGTTTGAGGAGTCAGCCTGGGCTACATAGTAAAGTCCTGTCTAAAAACAAAACAACAATAAAAATCCTTTTTCATGTTGTCAACAATCATCTAGCACTGACAGTAAATACTTTTCCTATATTAAATACTACAGAGAGCTAGGAAGGGAGCTCATTTTGGTAGACTATTTTGCTTGGCGTGGATGAAGCCCTGGGTTCAATGCCCAGAACTGTCAGAAGGATCATCCTGGGCTACACAGTAAGTTAGAGGCCAGCCTTGGACACTGACATAAAATAAAATAGCAAAGAAGCATTCATTAGTTTGAACTGTGCTACTGTGCTTTTTTTTTTTTTTTTTTTTTTTTTTTTTTTCGGAGCTGGGGACCGAACCCAGGGCCTTGAGCTTCCACTGAGCTAAATCCCCAACCCCTGAACTGTGCTTTTTAAGTACACTGTTGCTGTCTTCAGACACACCAGAAAAGGGAACCAGATCTCATTACAGATGGTTGTGAGCAACGATGTGGTTGCTGAGAATTGAACTCAGGACCTCTGGAAGAGCAGTCAGTGCTCTTAACCACTGAGCCATCTCTCCAGTCCCCTGAGCTGTGTTTTCTAAACATTACTTATTTATCTTATTGATACGAGTGCTTTGCCTACACGAATGCCTTTGCACCATGTATGTGCCTAGTGCCTGTGCAAACCAGAAGAAAGTCTCGGATCCCAGGGAATGGGAGTTACAGATGGTTTTGAACTACCATGTGGTTGCTGGGACCCGAAACCTGGTCCTCTGGAAGAGCAGCCAGTGCCCTTAACCTCTGAGCCATCTCTCCTCCCTCTACTTGGTTTTTACTCCGTCATTTGTACTTTACTCCATCTGTACCTCATTTGCACTTCTCTTGCTGGCACATTTAAACAGTTGGTTTTAGTCTATTGGTTTTGTGTCTAGTAATCTTGCTAGCTTGCTGGTCATTTTAATAGCTTATACATAATTATGTCGTCTATGCAGAATAGGTCTTTGCCCCTTTGCCAATCTCATTCATCGGTTTCCTTTTCTTGACGTATTACAGTGGCTATGTGCACTAGCTTGTTTTTACAATCCATTCATGTTGCAAATTGCTGTGGTTCGTTCTTTTATTTGTTTCGGTTTGAGACAGTGACTCTATGTAACCCTAGCTGTCCTGCCTTGAACTCACAGAGATTCACCTGCCTCTGCCTCCCTTCTGGGATGAGCTACCAGATCACTTGAGTGAAACCACTAGCTTTTGATTGATTTCTTGCAATCTTCACTACTGTACAGTATCAGCCTCCGAGCCACACTGCCACCTATTGAGATTCAGACCCAGGACAATGGGCTGAGGTACATAGCAAACATACCGAAGTGACTACAAGCTTCTCCCAGCATCCCTCAGTCCTACCTGACAGCCAAACCCTCTAACAATAGTAACCTACTTGGTATTAATTTTGGAGATCTTAAATTGTTTACACTTGTTAGAACTTAGTTTTTGTCTTCTGAAAACTGTGATTATGTCTTCACTCTTAAAAAGGCGTTTTAAAATTTAATGCTACAGGTACAGTTTAGAGCAGATAGCTAAAAACAAAGACTGTTGAACTCAGAAACGCTTGGTCAGTCCTAGCCCTCAAACCTTATTTATCCACCTGTACATGTTTTTAAGGTTAAACCTAGGACGAGTAACTAGAAACAAGCAAGGTTTGTCTATTAGAATATTCTTTAAATAGACAGATGGTCCTCAGACACTCCAGAATCCTGCGGGATATGGCATTTAGGATGCTTACACTCGGTGCTGGGAGATGGCTCGGCAGTTAAGAACACTGATTGGGAGCTTGAGAGATGGCTCAGTGGTTTAGAGCACTGACTGCTCTTCCAGAGGTCCTGAGTTCAATTCCCACAACCATCTGTAATAGGATCTGATGTCTTCTGGTATGTCAGAGGACAGTGTAAATCTTTTTTTTAAAAAATGCTTAAACTTACCATGACAGACAAAGACTCTTAAATCCTAGCAATGACCACTCCGAAGGTCTCCAAGAAGATACGGGCACACTGACAAAGGACTCCACCTGGATTGTACTACACTAATCACAGGAAAAGACTGCCACATTGCCTTTCCTAGGCTGGGGCCCAGCCTGAACTGTGGACAAATAGGACACAGGAGAATTAATTGGCCCATGTTGCCTAAGACAATATGAGGTCAGTCTTTCCCATGTTCCTCCTCCACAGAGAAGCCTCTCATATTTTGGGCCAAATAGCCAAAGACTGCCTGTACATGAGATGCCATGGAGACCACGGGAGCCTGGGACAATTGTTTAGGTGGTGGACTTTAGACTAGTCTCTGTCATTTTAACTGCTACATAGGCCATTTGGATTATACTTCCTGCTTACTTGGGTGAAATTTATCCTTCTCAGATCTCTGGGGGCTTTGAAGACTAGACTAGTGAAAGAAATAACTTTTTACTATTTCTTTATCAAAAGAAACTCACTTTACCAGTGTCTCATGGTGACTTTCAACAGAAAAAGAGTTTACAGTTTATATAAGGTCTGAAGATAGGAAAGCTTCTAAGAAAGTGTTTGAGGAAACAGGAAGATGTTTTGAGGTTGGTAAACGTAAGTTATGAAGGTTGGAAGTCGTGAGAACCTTGAATGCTAATGAAAGTGAGTTAAGGAACATGGGAGGAAGGAAAATGCTTCAGATCTCTTCCCTTCCACGTGCTACCCTTGTGGTGAGACTTCAAAGTTCAGGGCTTTAACCTGAAACAGAGGTAATACTAACACTTCTAAAATGTATCTCTTTTTTTTTTTTAAACTTAAAAAGATACTTAGAAGCTTCAGGGCATCCACTAGAATCACTTCTCACAGTCAAACTGACTCCAGATAAGTACTGCCAACCAACAGCCTGTTTTCCTCCCCACCTGTCTATTCCTGAGGTGGGATCTATTCCCCTTCCCTGGTCCTGGGAGCCCCACCCTCAATTACCAAGACCACGGATCTAAAAGTTCCAAATGTACATCCAAGAAATATTTTTTCTCCCTAAACTCCATAAATTTATCTTCTGCCCCTAACATATCTGTTACAGCATCCTGAAAGTGGCTAGCCCCAGATAGTTCCACAACCTGGACAGCAAGTAAAACAACCTGCCCTTCCCAGACTTGGCCAACATTCCTGTTTTGACTCCTTCCCCAAGAATGGCACCCAATGTCAGCAGGAAGTAGTCATAGACAATGACCAGGCCCCTTATTCATCTATTATCAACAAAAGGCTGGGGTGTCAGATCCAGGTGCATATGTAACCAAAGCCAACCTGGCCTTCAGGTTCTCCCAGCATCCCTCAGTCTCTACCTGTTACAGGGCATGGCTGACATACTCCACTCTCTGCCCTGAACTTTCCAGTCAAGGGGCTGGGCTTCCCCTCCCCCAGAAGCTCTTCCCTATATAAATGTGGAGATTTTTGTGCTCTCTCCTCTCCTCTCTTCGCCTTTCTTCTCCTCTCCTCTCTTCCCCTCCCCTCCCCTCCCCTCCTCTCGATCCCCCACAACCTCCCTCTTCCTGCCTCTCTTCCCTTCTTTCTCTCCTCCTCTCTGCCTCTCTGCTCCCTGCATGGGCGACTCTTTCTCTCTTTCTCTTCCCCTTCCCCTCTGTCTTCTCCCTATGGTGACTTCCCTGGCCTTTGTTCCTTAGGACCAGCGACCCTGCCCAAGAGCAGCTTTCCAATAAAACTGCCTTAATGTACTTTAATTTGGCTTGAATCGACTCATTTCACCGGCGGAGAATTGTTACCACCCCCTTCAGGAATTCAGCTGGGCCTTGCTCTCCAAAGAGCATTAAAGCTAGGCTTGTTAACTGATGTTCACTCAGAAGGTATGAGAATGCCACGGGACCTTCACTTGAATACTCAGCCAGCTCTCCCAGCTAGTTGTATACAATTCTGCCCTAATTGCAAGCATTCCAGGTTCTCTGGGATGGGTTAGATTCAATCTAGAGGATATAGTTGGGGAAGGATTAAGAAAGGTGACTCCAGGGGTTGGGGATTTAGCTCAGTGGTAGAGCGCTTGCCTAGGAAGCGCAAGGCCCTGGGTTCAGTCCCCAGCTCCGAAAGAACCAAAAGAAAAAAAAAGAAAGAAGGAAAAGAAAAAAAGAAAGAAAGGTGACTCCATCCATTCAGCCATAATAGTCATCATCCACGCTGAGCGCGCGGACCACTGTGACTGCTTTAAGGTCCCCTATCCTCTCTTCTGCTCCTCGTAATTCGGGAGGAAGTCCAGAATTCCTCCAAAGCAGAGTGTTAAGAGAAACTAACTAGCTGTCAATATTGGCTGCTGTGGGCTAACTGGGTGAATTAAAAAAAAAAAAAGTCTGGGTTGTTCCAAGGGAGGAGCCTAAGAGTGTGGGGAACCCCAAACAGCTGAGCAGGCAGGTAGGAGGTGAGGAGTAGGGCCGGAACCCCTCCAGCAAGCAGGTCTTGGCCGCTCACCTTCACATGTTCATAATAGCTGCCGGTGTTCAGCTGCTCCACGCCTTTGAACTCGGACTCCCGTCTCTGCATTCTGCGCAGCAGTTGATCCACGACTTTATTCACCGTCTCGGCCGCCGCCGAGATTTCTTTGCGTTTCAATCTCAATTTGTCCAGCACCTTCTTTAGCTTGTCTGGCTCCTTCCTGGACCCTTGCGACGCTCTGGGCTGCCGGATGGAGCGTGCGCCCCTTCTGCGGACAGGTCCCCTTGCGACAGTCGGCGCCTCGGGATCCTCGGGCGCCTGGGGCTCCGGCACAGCGGGCGGCTCAGGATCGAGGATGACTTGCCGCTGGGGCTCCCGGACCGCGGGCCTCTCGGAGGCTCCAGCCGCGTCCGTGGCCAAGGGCTGTGCATCCTCGGTGCGCTCAGCGGCCCTTCTGGGACGCACTCGGGGCGCTGGGGTGTGTGGCTTCTCCGTGGTGTCCCCGTCACGCTCCACCCGTCGCGATCGCGCCCCTCTTTGCGGGCCGCAGCTTCCCGCGTGGGACACGGTGGCCCGGGTTCCGCTGGGCCGCGTCGGGGCGCGCTTCGCAGACGGCTTCTTAGCGCGCGGCGCCGTCGTCCTTCTACGCGGATCTTCCATATCTGCCGTTCTTCCTTCGCTGCCAGAAAGTATAATCGACTTCGGAGAAAGGCCGCGGGAAGGGGAACTCTCAGTGACCGCTGGAAACGAAACTTAAAAATGTGGCGGGAACGTAGCCTGTCTGTAAGCGCCACCAGCAGGCGCAGGATTCAGCGCCAGGAAGAGGCGGTCCAAGAGATGCGAACTTTTTCACCAGTGGAGATCAGCTGAGCCACTGACTGGGAAACCACCCGCCCCCTCCTTTACCGCAAAGACGCGGAAAACACTAGCAGAGGTTTAGACGGCCAAATTTGCCGACCTACCACCAAGTATTTCAGTACACTACTGTCTCTAGTACATTTGTAGTCCATAAAAAACGTGTTTTAATGTAAACTTCAAGTGAAAATTTGCCGTCCTTGTTAATGAGAAATAGAAATTCACTGAGCCTTTACAGGTTAGATTGACTGCTTGGAATTAGTATTTCAACTCATCTTTCTAAAAAGGACATGGGATCTTAAAGAACTTTAAAGTGCTTATGTGAGTTTCTTGGGCGGCAACAGTGGAAGCCATCCTACTTTGAAGTGCTGAGATTCCGCGCGCGTACACACCATATGCCATAAGATACAGGTGGCCTGGATAAAAAGACACTAATCAGTGTGCTGCCGTCCTGTTGCCCCTGCAACTCTTACCTCCTTCCCATCAATGTCTGCATTTGAGTTCCCCAAATGGGAATTTGCCTTCTGAGCATTCACTTTTGAATGGCAAGTAGACATGCCTGGGGATGGAAACACTTCCTCCTTTGCAGAAATATACTTTAAACAGGAGACCTCTTGTTTAAAGGAGACTTGCAATGCCTTGCCAGTGTGGTAGCACTCACCATTAGTCCCAGCGGAGGCAGAGGCAGTTAAGTTGGAGGTCTACAGAGCTAGTTCTAGGACAGCTGGGGCTACACAGAGAAACCCTGTTTCAGAAAAAGAAGAGGAAGAGGAGGAGGAAGAAGAATAACTAGAAAGAAGAAAGAAGAAAACAGTGCAAGAGGCATGAGCATCCAGAGAGAATGAAATTTTAACAATGATTTTGAAAGGAGCAAAGTTCACTGCAACAACCATACTGTAACTGTAAATGTAATTGCAATTCTTTTAATGTGAGTCTTTCTGGTTAACCAACTCTTATCATCACCTGTGGTAGCATAGGTCCATGGTTCCAGCTACTCTGGAGGCTTAGGCAGAGCATCTTCGAGCCCAGAAGTACAAACCTGGGTAAGAGAGTGAGATCCTGTCTCAAACAGCAATAAATCTGAGGTCCATCCTGGGGATCCTGGTACAAGAGCAACAGACTACCTTCCACATAAGGGTTTTGTAGACTTTCACAATAGAAACTCGGTTTCTATTGTCTTTATTATCTGTCCTTAAGCTACAACTGAACATTATGGTTCTGGTTCTATAAGTAATGTCTTCCTTGAAAAGGGAAGATTCTGCACTGAATACATATGTGGACGGATTAATGCCTAGTCTTCAAATGTAGGTGGGAAGGATTCTCACAGGTAGTTTCAATTGGATTTATGATTCTTATGGGGGGGGGTGTGATACAGGGTTTCTTTGTGTGGCCCTGATTGTCCTGGAATTCACTCTGTGGATCAGGCCTCAAACTTAGGGATCCACCTGCCTCTGCCTCTGTTTCTCTGCCTCTCTGCCTCTCTGTCTCTCTGTCTCTCTGTCTCTCTGTCTCTCTGCCTCTCTGTCTCTCTGCCTCTCTGCCTTTCTGCCTCTCTGCCTCCTGAGTACTGAGATTACAGGCATGAGACACCACTGCCTGGCTGAGTCTATGATTGTTTAATCAATGGTTTAAGCTATCGGCTTAAAATATTAAGTAGTATTAGCTAGGTTAGGCTATAACTGTAATATAAACACTTTGAAGGCTGATACAGGAGGATCATGAGTTCAATGCCAACCTTGGCTATCTAGTAAAACCTGTTAAGAGTTGGGGAGAAAGACAAACTACTTTGGTTCCTACACTTAGGAGGCAGATCCTTATGAGTTCAAGACATATATATATATATATATATATATATATATATATATATATATATTTCAGGCTGAGAGGGCAAGAACAAAGCAAGAAGGAGTTGGGAAAGAACTGCTAGTAAATATCTGATGATGTCCTGGGCTGGAGAGATGGCTCAGCAGTTAAGAGCACTGACTGCTCTTCCAGAGGTGCTGAGTTCAAATTCCAGCAACCACATGGTAGCTCACAACCATCTGTAAAGAGGTCTGATGCCCTCTTTTGGTGTGTCTGAAGACAGTGACAGTATACTCATGTACATTAAATAAATCTTTTTTAAAAAGAGAAAAAATGTCCTATGTTTGTGAAACATGACCGCTCATCTAAACCACGTTCATTATTTATGGTTAAGTGTTCATTTCTGTTCTGGACATAGTCTGCACACCTGCAATCCCCACTTAGGTAACCGAAGCCGATGATGGAGAATTCAAGTCTAGTTTGCTGTACATAGAAAGAATACATCTCAAAGGAAAAAAAATCCAAGTCAAACATGGTGGCATAAATCTGAAATGCCAGCACTCAGCAGGCTGAGGCAGAAGGATTGCTGTTGAGTTCCAGTTCACTCTGGGCTGCAAAGTAAGATATCTCAAAAATACAGTAGAAGTTGGGAAGATGGCTTCTTGAGATGGCAATGCACTCATAACACCTATTTTTGGTTCCTAGAACCCACATAAAAGACTGGCTTTTGTGGTACATACCACTAAGTCTTAGCCCTCTGACTGCAAGATGGGAGGCAGAGACTGGAGAATTGGCCTTCCCTAGCCAGCTCTCCTAGAGTGCACAGAACATCCAGAGAAATAATAAGGAAGCCCTGCTTCAAAACCAGGTAGAAGGGGATCACTGGCTCCCCAAAAGTTGTCTGTTTCCCACCTGTTCACCAAGGCATACATACCCCTGCTCAGTGCTCTCTCTCTCTCTCTCTCTCTCTCTCTCTCTAACTCCTCTCTCTCACTCTCACTCTCACTCTCTCTCATCTAAATCAAAACAACTACTATGACAAACAAACCCATACTGGATACAGTGTGGAGGACATTTTTTTTTAAATTATATTTTGGGGGCTTACTTTTACTTTTTGTCTGAGACAAGATCTCTATACAGAACCCTGACTGTCCAGGAACTCACTATGACCTGACCTAAATTCATGCTGACCTCGAACTCAGAGCACTGCCTGAGTTGTGCACCGTCATGCCCAGCTAAACAAATATATTGTTTTTGTTTTTTGTTTTTTTTTTTTTTTTGGTTCTTTTTTTTCGGAGCTGGGGACCGAACCCAGGGCCTTGCGCTTCCTAGGTAAGCGCTCTACCACTGAGCTAAATCCCCAGCCCCTAACAAATATATTGTTAAGGGGACTGACCAGATGGTTGGCAGGTAAAAGGATCTGCTGTCATATCTGGTGACGTGAGTTCAATTCCCAGAACCCACAGGATGAAGAGAACTGACTCCCTCAAGTTCAAACTCATACGCACATGCAAATGAATGCATGCAATTAAAAATTTTAAGTATATATAGGTAAGTGGAGAGGAATAAAGTGAAAGATTATAATCACATAAGCTATATGCAAAATAATAGCACTCCTGTGCTGTGTGATTCTCCTCCTGTAGAAATGTGAACACATGAGGGCACCAAGAACAAGCCAAAGAAAATGCTTCCACTTGAGTCGAATTTAGTGAAACAGTGGGTATATTGGAGGTATTTACAGGAATGTGGGTAACTCAAAGACAGCTGCATCACAGAAAAGCCTAGGCCACTATGGATGAAACTCACAAAAGTTGTATCCCTGGAGCTCCCGGAAGGACTTGCACATCCAATGGTCCTGGAGTCTTCCTCCTAGCCATGATCCCTGCTTGTATAGCCTGGGGTAGGGGTGGGCCTACAGCTTCCTTGGACTGAAGCTGTAAACTAGGTTCATTTCTGGAGGTTTATGAGACTCGCTCCTCTAGGAAGCAATATTTCAATTCAGAGGAAACTGTACGTGCATATAAAAATAGTTACTAGCGGTAAGAGGTTGGCATTCTTGTAAAGGAGCGATAGAGCACTTGGTGGGAGTTACAGGTTCTCTAATTCTCCATGTCTTGTGTATATATAATGTTTAAATTGTGTACAAATAGGAACTGGTGAGATGGCTCAGTGACCAAGAGCTACTGCTCTTTGCAGAGAAACTACATTTGGTTCTCAGCACCCACATAGTTCCAGAAAATCTGATGCCCTCTTCTGACCTTTGTAGGTAACAGGCTACCGCGCTGTAGCAGTCTTCAGACACACCAGAAGAGGGCATCGTATCTCATTACACACACACACCACGTGTACAGGCAAAACAATCATACACAAAAATGTCTAAAAAATGTTTAAGCTGTATATAAATAATGGGGTTTGATTTGAAGACACGATACACATATATAGACCCAGATGTACTTCAACGTGAGGATTAGAACTTGGATTGCCTTAGTCGATGAACCTCTCAGCAGATTTTAAGGCGAACTGATCAAATTTATTGTTCATAGGAGGCAACCTGGCGATAAAGACTAGCCCACCTGAAAAGGCCAACCTCAACCTCCACGATAGAATCCCCAGCCAAAAATGAAGGTGTGCGTGAAAGAAAGCACATCGTGCCTGCGCGCAGCGCCCTGCGCCATAGCATCTTGTAGCTCCAAATCGCCAATCAAATGCGTCGCTGGACGCAGGCGCGTTACGCTCTGATGCAGCCAAGATGGCGGCGCCCAGTCGGCTTCCACTGGCCTAACTATTCTGTGCGTCTCCAGCTTCTCTCGGCATGTTCCTTCTCCGGGACTGTGGCCGCTGGGCCTCAGCGTCCCTCGGCAGACGGTTGCCTTTGCGTCGCCTCCGCAGCGACAGCGCGGCACCCTGCAGCCCGCACTTCGACGTGGTAGTTATCGGAGGAGGGCACGCGGGGACCGAGGCGGCCGCCGCCGCTGCTCGTTGTGGCTCGCGGACTCTGCTCCTCACACACCGGGTGGACACAATCGGTGAGGAGCCGGACGGCCTCAGCGGGCCTGAGGCGCAGGGGTGACGCGCGGCAGGGACTCTGCGTCCGGCCGAGCGCGGGCAAGGTTGCGATGGTCGAAGAGTGGTGGGTGCCGGGGTGAGAGAGCGGAGGACCGTAAAGCACGTCGCTGGGAAGAGCTTCCCCTTATTCTCACCTCAGAGAAAGCGTGAATTAACATTTTCACACCCGTATGATTAAGCGACCGACGTGGTGCGTTCACCGAGAGCTTGTCAAGCCCTTGAGAAACGCCGCTGCTTGTCGCGTTCTGTATTTCCATTTGGATGTTTTGTGCTGAGACCTGCAGGTCTTAGAGCCTATGCACCTCGTTTTCTTTATCCATTCATCACTTGATGAACATTGGGTTGATCACGTTTCTTGGCTCTGGCAAGTAGGGTTTCATTAAACATAGAACACTTGTCACTTCAAACAAATTTAAATTCTTTTAGATATATACACAGTAGTGCAAAACCTATGTTCCATCAACGCTGTAGGATATGTCTAAAAACATTTTAGGGGCCTACTAATGATTCTCATAAATTAGTTTAATGGAAACAATTCTGACCTGAAACGAAATGATTAGGGCAGTTATTATTGTTGTTTGCTTTTTGAGAGGGTGTCTGTCTGTCTGTCTCTCTCAGTTCTTGGCTGGTCTGGAATTTTCTGTGTAGACCAAGCTGGCTTGGAAGTCACAGTGATCCATCTGCCTCAGCCTCCTGAGTGCTGGGATTAAAGGTGTATGTACCCCATCATGAATGACTGACCAAAGTGATTGAGGAATTTGGTACATTATCAAGTATTCCTTGGCTTCAAGGAAGAAAGGTAACTTAAACTTTTAGAAGGTTGAGTCCATAGGAATGCAGAGAACAGGAATTTGAAGGTAGAGGAGTGTGTGTCTTTTGTTTTTGTAAGTGAGTCTGATTACCTTTACAAACACTCTTTATTAAATAATATTACAAGGTCCTTGTTAATTTACCACGATAGTGTCTGTTCTCTTTAGGTCAGATGTCCTGTAATCCTTCCTTTGGTGGCATCGGAAAGGGGCATTTGATGAGAGAAGTAGATGCCTTGGATGGCCTGTGTTCTCGTGTCTGTGACCAGTCTGGTATACATTACAAAGTATTAAACCGGCGTAAGGGCCCTGCTGTATGGGGACTGAGAGCGCAAATTGATCGGAAACTTTATAAACAGAACATGCAGGTGAGCACGGGTGAGACCAGGAGGGACTGTGGGCTTCTCCAGCGGCTCTGTCAACTGGCGTTCTCTCTTGACAGAAAGAAATCCTGAGTACACCCTTGCTCACTGTTCAGGAGGGAGCTGTGGAAGATCTAGTTCTTGCAGAGCCAGAGCCTGGATATGGGGGGAAGTCCAGGGTCAGAGGCGTTGTTTTGGGTATGTACTGGCTAATAATGCTAATACCAGCAAATCAAACTCTGTGAGAAACTTACTCTAGAGGAGAGTATGTAAGTGTTTTTGCTATTCCAGGAAAGTCTGGTTTTTGATGCCTGGATAAGAAAATTATGTAAATAATCTCTTATCTCTTCATTTTGACCATCATGAATCTCAGCCAAATTCTAGGTTCATTAATACTATTTTAGTGTAAGACTCCAGGGCCATTTGTGTCTTTTATCCAGCTTCTTCTGTCAAATTTGTTCCTATATTTGTTCATTTTCTCTGTGAAGTTCACGTGTGTGATTAGAGGGCAACTTTTGAGAGACCATTCCCTGTGCTCAGCATGTAGGTATGAGTGATGGAATTCAGGTCTGAGCCATCCCAACCATGCTCCCCAACCCAACACACACTTTAAATATATTTCTCTCCCATATGTCCTGGGCTGGCCTCGAACTCACAGTATAGCCAAGAATGACTTTCAGCTTCTGATTCACCTGCCTCTACCTCCTAAGTGCTGGGATTCTAGGCAGGTGCCATCGTGTCTAATTTATGTAGTGCTAGGGACTGAACCCAGGGCTTGTATGTTAGGCAAACCCTCTATCAACTAAGCTACATCACCCACCCCTACTTTCCTGTCTTATTTAAGGTTACTATTGCTGAGACGAAACACCATGACGAAAGGCAAGTTGGGGAGGAAAGGATTGATTTAGCTTAGTATCCTGAATCACAGTCCACTGAAGGAAGCCAAAACAGGAGTTTAAACTGAGCCAGAACCTAGAGGCAGGAGCTGATGCCGAGAGCACAGAGGAGTGCTGCTTACTGGCTGGCTCTGCTTGCTCTCTTACAGAACCCAGGACCACCAGCCCAGGCGTGGCCCCACCCACAATGGGCTGGGCCCTCCCACATTAATAGCTAATTTAAAAAATGTTCTACAGACTTGGCCACAGCCCAGTCTTATGGAGGCGGTTTCCAAGTTGGGGTTCTGGCCTCTCAGAATACGCTCGCCAGTGTTAGGTTGTCATAACAATTAGGCAGCATTGTTCCTCAGCCTCAGTTTTTCTGCTTCTCTAATTTCTGAGTAATTTCTTCTCTTCCCTCTGTCACTTACCATTCTTCCATCTACTCTCTAGCATTCAGAAAGAAATTAAACTTTTTTTTTTTTTTTTTTTTTTTGAGTCAGGTCTTCTTGTGTAATCAAGGCTGGCCCCAAATTCACACAAATCCACCTGCTTCTAATTCCCAGCTGCTGGGATTAAAGGTGTGCACCACACGTGGCCCGTTTTATACATTTTTAAAATTCTTTTAGGTTTCGGACAATTTCAGAAGGGAGAAGGAATCATATCATGTTTAGCTGAAATTCTAAAATCAGTTAGTTTTTGAACGACTCACTAAGTGAGCAATTCCTGTGTGATTTTCCAAGTTGGTGATGATGCATCATGGTTCCCTTGCCACACTTCGTAGATTCTTGAGATTCATAACATGTTGCCATCTAGAGTGTTTCTGCGGATTTAGGTATGTACACATATGTGTAGTGATTAGAGGTCAGAATTAGGTGTCTTCCACACTTGTTTATTTTTCTGCTTATTTTTACACTACTGGGGGACATGTCTGGCACACTCACAGAAGTCAGAGAACAGCAAGTAGGAGACATTTCGCTCCTTCCACCTTGTGGGTTTCGGGGACCAAAGGCAGGTCACCAGGCTTCTTAGCAAGTTCCTTTTTGTCTAATGAGTCATGTCACAAAGCTCGCAAGTGGCTTACCAGTCTGGCTGCTCTGTCTCCGTCTTTCCAGTCACAGGCACTGAGCACTGTGGCCTACACATAAGTTTCCTATTCATTTGAAGTTCTTTGTCTTGAGAGCCAGGTAAGGAGGTGTTGATAAAGGCACAAGCTTTCACTTATAAGTTGGGTGCTTTTAGGGATGTAATGTGTAGAGTGGTAACTGTCGTTGATAATAGAATGTTGCACCCTGAGGTTTTTCTAAGTAGGATTATGGGGCTCATTATATGAGGTGGACCTATAACCCCATGATAGTCATCATAAATATGTGCTATTTTTGTTTACTAATACTTTAATAAGCAATTTATATTGAAATTGTATTTTATTGCTGAGCAGTGGTGGTGCAATCCTTTAATCTCAGCACTCAGGAAGCAGAGGCAGGTGGATCTTTGTGAGTTCCAGAATAGCCATAGCCACAGCTCTACATAGAGAGATCCTATCTAAAAGAAAGAAAGAAAGAAAGAAAGAAAGAAAGAAAGAAAGAAAGAAAGAAAGAAAGAAAGAAAGACATATACATACATACTTATTGATGAAAAGTAAATTTGTTCATGCTTCAATAAAGTTTTTAAAAATAACTACAAAAATTTTCAAATTTCTAGAGACAGGAAGTTTTTCTGTAATTTTTTTTTTTTTGCAGGGGCGGGGAGGTTGGTTTTTTTGTTTTTGGTGTTTGTTTGTTTGTTGAGACAAGGTTTCTCTGTATAGCCCTGGCTGTTCTAGAACTCACTCTGTAAACCAGGCTGGCCTTAAACTCATAGACATTCACCTGCTTCTCCCTCCCAAGCACTGGGACTGAAGGTGTGTATCAGCACGGCCTGGCTCTGAAGTTCTGATATAAAGTACTTACATTCTATTTACTTCTGTAGAATTGTTTGTTGTTCATTTAAATACATACAAAACCATTTTGAAACAATGAGAAAAATGTTTCGCTGGTTTTTTCTTACTCATTTAGCTGATGGAAGTACAATGCATGCAGAGAGTGTAGTCCTGACCACTGGGACCTTTCTGAGAGGCGCGCTCATCATTGGACTGGAGGTGCATCCTGCAGGACGCTTGGGGGATCAGCCCTCCATAGGGTTGGCTCAGACTCTGGAGAAGTTGGGGTTTATGGTAGGAAGACTGAAGACTGGGACTCCACCCCGACTCGCCAAAGAGTCCATTAATTTCAGCATTCTACACGAGCACACAGCAGATAACCCACCCATCCCGTTCAGCTTTCTCAGTGACGATGTGTGGATCAAGGTAAGACAATTAGAAAAGCCTACTTTGATGGCTGATGCTAGCTTCTCACGGCAGAGCATAGTCTGTCTGTCTTTCTCCTCTCTTTGCTGTCCTTCTAAATTTTTGCTTTGTTTTTATTTATGGATCCGTTAGCTAAGTTAGCAGTTGGGTCTTTTCGTATATGTTCTTACATTTTATTGCTTTATATAACTTACTTTACTGCCTTAGTTACTTTTCTATTGCTAAGATAAGACACTGTGACCAAGGCAACTTACAGAAGGAACAGTTTTGTTAGGAGCTCACAGGTCCTCAGGGTGAGTCCATGACTATCATGGTAGGGAACATGGCAGCAGGCATGGCGCTGACTGGAGCAATAGGTTAGAGCTTAAATCTTTTTTTTTTTTTTCCGGAGCTGAGGACCGAACCCAGGGCCTTGCACTTGCTAGGCTAGCGCTCTACCACTGAGCTAAATCCCCAACCCCAATGTGTAGCCCAGGCTGGCCTCGAACTCGTAATCCTCCTGCCTCTGCCTCCTTCAGCAAATCCTACCAGCGTGTGCCACCACAACCAGCTTATTAATTTTTTTTTCTTTTTTTCGGAGCTGGGGACCGAACCCAGGGCTTTGCGCTTGCTAGGCAAGCGCTCTACCACTGAGCTAAATCCCCAACCCCTAATTTTTATTTATGAGTACAGTGTAGCTGTTTTGAGATGCACCAGAAGAGGGCATCAGACCTCATTACAGATGGTTGTGAGCCACCATGTGGTTGCTGGGAATTGATCTCAGGACCTCTGGAAGAGCAGTCAGTGCTCTTAACTGCCCCTTAAATCTTTATCTAACAAATCTGCAGGGGGGGAGGGGGAGGGGAGTTAAGCAAGCAAGCTAATTGGAAATGTCTCTAGTCCTTTGAAACGTCTAAGCCTATGCTTAGTGACACACCCCCTCCAACAAAACCATTCTTCCTAATCTTTCTAAAACAGTTCCACCAACTAGGGACTCAAATATAGGAGCTGTTATCCATTTAAACAGCCACATAAAAAGCCTTTTTGAAACTATTTCAGATTTACAGAATAGAAGAGCAGACTGGGGGTGGGGTGCTGTTTAGCTCAGCAGGCAGCACCTGCTGCTAAGCCTGAAGACCTGGATTCAGTCCCCGGGACCCACGTGGTGGAACTCCCAAGAGTTGTTCTCTGGCCTCCAAACACATGCTGTGGCATGTATGGATGCACACATATATACATATAAACCCTTGTATAAAAATGTAACAAAAAACTGCAAGGTTACTATGACAAAATTCTTTTTAATCAAAAAATTTAAGATTTTATTTTTATTTTATGTTTATCAGTTTCCCCTGAAAGTATGTTTGAAGTCACACAGTGAGAGTATTTTACCACTGCCTCATAAAGTGTGTATATAAGTGCACATTTATTGCCTAGTACAGTAAAATGCCCATTTCTCGTTATGGAACATTTGGTATTAAGTTGCATAGATTATGAGCCTTCTCTAAATAATTCAATCTGAACCTCAACTAAACACAGATTCCTGTAATACAGATGCAGTGCAGTGTTGAAAGTTGAGGACTGTCATACTGATCCAATGCTGTTATCTAATAGGAAGTCCCTAGCCAGAGTCTACTGATTCCCTGGTGTCACCCCAAGTCACCCCATCCCAACCTAGGTCTGTATTTGCATTTGTTTTCACGTTTATTTGTAAATTTATTTCTGTGTTTGTTTGCACGTGGTACACGTTTGTGGAAGTCAGACAGCAGCTTTCAGGGATCAGTTCTGTCCTTATACTCATGGATCCTAGAGACTAGTCAGGTCAGGTTTGGCAGCAGATGAGCCTAGGGCTTTCACATATGAGATGAGTACTGAGTCACTGAGATGCACTCCCCATCCTGTCCTTTAAACGGAAGAAGTAAGTAGAGGGTATGTTTAGAATGAAGGATTAAGGGCTGGAGATATGCCGTACTAAAACATCAAATTTTTTTTCTTTTTTTGGTGTTTTCAAGGGAGTGTTTTTCTGTGTAGTTCTGGTTGTCCTGAAACTCTAGACCAGGCTGGCCTCAAACTCAGAGATCTATCTACCTCTGTCTCCTGAGTACTGGGATTAAAGTCATGTGCAGCTGGTTCTCTGATTCTCTAAGGGATGGTTCAAGCTATTGGCTTAAAACTGTTAAGAAGTAGTATATTTCAGTTAGCATAGGCCACCACCACCTGGCTAAACATCATTTCATAATGTTATCTGATGCTCAGATTTTCCCAACTTTCCTCAAACATACTTACTTCTATTTGTATGTATGTGTGTTTTCTCCCCCTAGCCCTTGGCTTCTCTCTCCCACTCCCTCACCTGTGTCCTATGACTTGCTAGTGGTGGACAACTGGTGGGAGTTGTCTCCCTCTCTGTGGAAACTCGAGAGTGTCCTGCATCATCCCTTGGATGTGTTTCTTGCAGTAGGTTTATTTTAAATACTTTAAAATTGACCAAGAGAGAAGTGCCCACATTACACTAGAGGCTGTTTTACATCTGTTGCCCCTGTCCCCAGTATTTATGTATAAAAGAAGTTAAGTCATTTCCCCCCAGAACCTCCTGTATCCTAGATTTATCTGATTATTGCCTGTACCTTGTTTTCCCAGAAACTCATAATTAGACTCAGAAACTTCTTATATTTAGGGTCATCTGTTGGGCTATATGTTTGTTTCTGGCAGGAACATTTAATTATGTACACCCTTGATGTGTGTTAGAGTAAGTCAGTATCGTGTAGGATTTATTTGAATGAGAGGCAATTCAGTAAGGAAAGGAACAAGATGATGCTCTATGCTGCCCGTGGTGGCCCACGTGCAGTCACAGCCGTCAGAAGCCAGGCAAGAGAACCAGAGCTTAGGATAGCCTCTCTCCAGAGTTCAAGGCCAGCTAGGCTGCTGGGACCCTGTCTCAAACAGCAGCTGGGGGAAGTCTGCAGTGTAACTATCTGCTTGCCGTCCTCTAGCCGGAAGATCAGCTGCCATGCTACTTGACTCACACCAACCCCAGAGTGGATGAGCTCGTCCTTGAGAACCTTCACCTGAATAGCCATGTTAAAGAAACTACCAGAGGGCCCCGGTAAGGACAGAAGTGAGCTTAATCACGTTAAGGAATGAGGGAAACTTTTTCTGTCATCAAATTTACTTTAAATTTCAACATCTTATTCTAGATACTGTCCCTCTATTGAATCAAAGGTTTTACGTTTTCCAAACCGTCTGCATCAGGTTTGGTTGGAGCCTGAAGGAATGGATTCTGATCTCATCTACCCACAAGGGTTGTCTGTTACACTACCAGCCGAGTTACAGGAGAAAATGATAACATGCATCAGAGGCTTGGAGAAAGCCAAAATGGTCCATCCAGGTAAAGAGGGTCCCAGATGCTCATCAGTGTAAGCAGTGAGGTGGTCTTGGCTACTTCCATTGTTGCTTAACACTCCATAAAGTAGCCCAAGCTGGACCGGGGTGGACACAGCTGTAGTCCTAGCACTTGGGGAGCTAAAACAGGGAGCTATCTGCAAGTTTGAGGCGTGTGTGGCTACATAGCAAGACCCTGAGTCAACATATGTAAAATAGATGTAGCCCAGCATCTGTCCGTCTGATGTGCTTTGAATTCCCTCCTTGAGCCAGGTGCAGCTGTTTTGACTCACCTTGTGCTCTTATTCTTGGTCAGGCTATGGTGTTCAGTACGATTATTTAGATCCCCGTCAGATCAGTCCTTCCCTCGAGACGCATTTGGTTCAGCGGTTGTTCTTTGCTGGACAAATAAATGGAACCACAGGCTACGAGGAAGCTGCAGCTCAGGTGAGATTTGTTTTACTTAAGACTGGGTCTCTCTCTCTATGTAGTCTTGGCTGTCAAGCTCACCATGTAAACTAGGCCCACTTGAAACTCTCAGAGATCTACCTGCCTCTGCCTCCCAAGTGCTAGGATTAAAGTCATAAGCCACCATTCCCACCCAGTTCCAGGGAAGAGTTTATTCAGATGCTACTCTAAACAAAAAGACCATTTTATTAGTGTTTATTTCTTATTGTCTGTTGTATTTATTATACAGATCTTAGATACAACAATATTTTAGACTAAGTGGAGATAGTTGTTGTATATAACATACTTGTTTTGTTTTGAAATAGGGCCTTGATATATAGCCCAGACTCATCTTTTATTTTGTTTGTTTTTTCAGATAGGGACTCATATAGTCAAGGCTGACTTTGAAAATTCAGTCCCACTTTCACCTTCCTACTACTGAGGTCAAAAGCATGCACCACCACTCCCAGCTCAAACTGCTGATCTTTCTGCTTCACCTCCCTAGGACTAGAATTGCAAGCATGTGTGCCATGTTGCCCAGCTTGTGGGAGATGATTTTGAAAGAACTTACAGCTAGTTTCTGAATCCCTAGATATGCTAGCACGTTGTGAAAATATGGAATTGCTTCTAAAGTATGAAAAAGACAGATTCTTTTAAGATATCTGAAAATTATCATACTGTTAATACTATTCTGGCTTTCTGTGTTGTGCCTGTGCATTTGTGCATGTTGAGGTCAGAGGAAAGCATTAGATAGGTGCTTTTCTCAAGTGTTCCTCACCTTATTTTATTTTATAGGTATGGGTGTTATGTCTACATGTTTATCTGTGTACCACATGTGTGCCTAGTGCTTATGGAGGTCAGAACATGGCCTTAGACCCCCGGAACTAGAGATGCAGATGGTTATGAGCCACCATATGGATGCTAGGGATTAAATCAAAAGCCGCCAATACTCTTTCCCACTTCAGAACCAGTTCTCTAGCTGCCTTCCTTTTCAGTACATGTGGAGTATGGGGTGGTGGTATGAGCACATGAATGTGCTATAACTCCCTAGAGCTGGAGTTACAGGTGACTGTGAGCTACCCGGCATGAGTGCAGCAAACCGACCTTGGGTCCTCTGCCAGAGCAGTACCCATGCTTACCTCTTGAACTACCTCTCCAGCCCTCTACCTTATACTTCAAGACAGACTCTCTCATTGGAGCTTATCAGTTAAGCTAAACTGACTAACCAGTGAGTTTCAGTGGCCCGTCCCTGCCTCTGCTGAGAGTACAGGTTTGTACCACGATGCTCAGCTTTTCATGGGGGTGTTAGGGATCGAATTTAGGTCTTTATGCCTTTGAGGTAGGCATCTTATGAACTCACTCTAACCTCCCATAGTCTTTACCACTGTCTTGGTTGGTCACAGTTCCATTGCTATGAAGAGACACCATGACCACAGCAACCCTTATAAAAGAAAGCATTTAATTGGAGCTTGCTTGCAGTTTCCGATGCTTAGTCCATTGTCATGTTGGCAAACAGGCAGACATGGTGCTAGAGAAGGAGCTCAGACTAGATTTATAGGCAGCAGGAAGAGAGAGAGAGAGAGAGAGAGAGAGCGAGAGAGAGAGAGGGAGGGAGGGAGGGAGGGAGGGAGGAGAGACTGGGCCTGCCTTGGGCTTTTGAAACGTCAAAACCCCCAGTGATACAACTACTCCAACAAGGCCACACCTCTTAATCCTTCTCAAGTAGTTCCACTACACAATGATAAATCATATCATTTGTTTGTACAGAACAGCTAGAGAACTCGTACAAGTGAGTTTGCAAAATTTAACGCCTCTCAACCCCAATCCATGGAGGAATGAATCATAGCACTAGCACGCTACCATGTTCTGTTTCTGAGTGTAGATCACATTTACCTCTCTTAAATTCCTTATGAACCTACTTTCATCCTATTGGATGCATTTGTTCTTGGTTTTTGTTTTTTTAAGACAGGATTTTCCTGTGTAGCCCTGGCTATGCTGGAATCACTTTGTATACCAGGCTGACTTAGAATTCAGAGATCCACCTGCTTCTGCCTCCTGAGCGCTGGGACTAAAGGTTTGCGTCACCACTGCCTAGCTCTTCCTCCCGGTGTGGGTTTTTCCTAGGTAGTGTGCTGAGTAGAATAGCTATTTCTAGTTCATAATGGCCTCTTAAACATTTCAGTCCTCTTCTAGGGGGTGATAGCTGGAATCAATGCCAGTCTGAGAGTCAGTCGAAAACCACCCTTTGTTGTGAGCCGCACAGAAGGCTATATAGGAGTCTTGATTGATGACCTCACCACCCTGGGCACCAGCGAGCCGTACCGAATGTTCACTAGCAGAGTAGAGTTCCGTCTGTCACTGCGCCCAGATAATGCTGACACCCGGCTCACATTCCGAGGTAACTATTGAGTCTTGTAATGCATTTCACTGCTTTGGTACTTTAATGGTTTTTGTAGTTTTGAGGCAGGATCTCTTACAGTGTAGTCATCTTGACCACACCTGTCAAGTAGTAGTTGGCTACTACACCAGCCTTGGGAAGTAGGTATGTCCATGTGTATCCTGGCCAGCCTTGAATTCACTGCGTGCATCTTCCCTCCCTTCCTCTAAGCAGAGTTTTACAGGTGTGTGCTGCCACGCCCCGTGCTCTGCTGTTCTTTTAAAATGTCTCTTTCTCCCTCCTCATTTCTTAGCTCATGAGGATGCTGGCTGTGTGTCCCCACAGCGATATAAAAGAGCTTTGTGGATGAAGTCATCTTTAGAAGAAGGTATTTCTGTGCTGAAATCCATTAAGTTTTCAAGCTCCAAGTGGAAAAAGTTAATTCCACAAGCTCCTATAAGTATTAATAGAAGCCTTCCTGTCAGGTATGATTTTCAATGTAGACTTTTCTTAGTCTTTGCAGAAAAATGAGCTATCATAGAGACATCGTATATAGGCCCCTACTTATACATTTTAAATGAATACAGCGCTTAGCTTTTCATCACACACACACACACACACACACACACACACACACACACACACACACGAGAGCCATGTTAGACATGAATGTTGGCAGTTAGGACGTGGGGACAGGATCAGAAGTGCTATAGCTATATAACAAAGTGAGGTCTAAACTGAGCTCTGTAAGACCCTGTCTTGAAAAATAAATTTAAGAGAAAATAAAATGTATATGGCAAAGCACGTAGCTTGGTGTAGAATGCATGCTGAGCGTGAGTGAGGCTTGGAAGGCTCTGCCTCCCAAGTGCGGGGGAGTAGCATGTACCACCATAGCTAGCAAATAAATCTTAATAAATGTATTTATGTTTGATTATAAAGCGTGTGTGTGTGGGTATTGCCTACAAGTATGTACATATACCATATCCACATCCATGCCTGGAGCCCAGGGAACCAGAAGAGGGTGTCAGATCCCATGGAACTAGAGTTACAGATGGCTTTGAACTTTCCTGTGGGTGCTGGGAAGCAGACCCAGGTCCTCTGGAAGAGCAGCCGGTGTCCTTAACACCTGAGCCATCTCTCCAGCTCCATTCTTAATTTTTTGTGTATGTACAGTTTCTTTGTGGTTTCCATTGAATTCTTTTGGGTTTCCTCAGATTTAGAGGCTTCAAGCCAAAAGAAATACAAGAATACAAGTTTTCTTTGTAGGCTTGAAAATTGTAGTCCCAGCTAATATTATGTGCTACAGCAAGGAAAACTTTTTTTAAAAAACATAGTATTATAAATCCTGTTTTTTCAGTGTTATATATTCTAAATTTTTGTTTATATCAGTTTTTTGAAGGATCATGCCGCATTTTGTTTCCCTCGGTTTAGTTTTATGTGGCCTCTGAGTCTAAAGGACACTCTTAGAAAACACTCTTGTTCCAGGAACAAGGGAGGGGTGTGTGTGCGCATGCGTGCCTTCATGCCAGCCTTAAGTTTCCCCCATAGCTGAAGTAGCCTGGGATGAGCCTGCCCAACTCAAGTGCTGGGCATAAAGTTCTGAGGACCTTGAGTAATATGGAATGTGTGTGTTTTACCACTGATTCTGTTTTATCCCCATTTGGAAAACAAACAGACAAACAGTGTGATGTAGATAGGAGAGGGAACCAGCAGGGCACAGCCAGTAGTCCTCTGGACTTCAGGGGACACTGTGCACGTCATGATGACTCAGGTGGTCTCCTCTTGCGAGACCTGTTTTCCGGGATGGCTCTTACAGACGTTGTGTTGTTCTCGGTTTTCTGTTGTGTCCTAATTAGTCTCATTTGGGGGTGGTGTGGCCCAGACTTGCTCCATGGCTGACAATTACTTGATGCTCTGTCCTCTGCCTCCATCCTTTCACGGCAGAAGGGCAGGCAGGCTCCGCGAAGCCTCTCTTTTAAGGGCACTGATGCTAGTGGCTGGCTTTGCCTCTTAATAATGGTACTTGGGTTATCAGAACCCAACATAGATATTTGGGGACACCAACATTTTCACTACTGCAGTCAATATTTTTGTTTACTGGCTCTATTAATCAGTTTTATGTTATAATAAAATACCCAAGGCTGTGTATTTTATTTTTTAAAAAGAGTGTTTGTCTGGCTACCAACTCAGAGGCAGCTTCCTCTCTTTGACCTCTGCTGAGGGTGTTATAGCCAGTCGCTTCACAGCAGCAGGAGTGCAGATGAGTTTTAAAGTAGCCCATATGGGACTCGAGAGCTCTCTCTTCAGCTAAGAGCATGTGCTGCTCTGTAGAGACCATATAGAAGTACAGGAAGCCGGAAATCTAGGTGTCAAGCTTGTTCTTCTGACACGAGCCCCCTGTGAGCACTGACCTTGTAACAGCAGCATAACCTCTTTTGAAGAACAGAGACCTAGTCCTTTACCTTAAAGTGTGGGCC
>NC_141541.1:96147500-96160000 GCF_021556685.1 Rattus norvegicus
TCCACCCTTGCAACCTCCCCCCCAACAAAGGAAAAAAAATCTGGTTATGGAAGCTGTCATGTGCCACAATGTGTCCTACAAGTATACCCTTTGTCCACACTTCTTTGCCTGCAAATATTTATTGCAGTGAGTCATTGGTCTGGGCCGAGGCCTCCGGCTTCTGCTACTCTCCCGATACTGGAACCTCCCTGGTCCATCTCTCGGTTATCCTGCTGGTGCCTGTTTCATGGGGATCTTGTAGCTCTTCTCTGTTGCCCAGGTGAAGCGCAGGGCCTGCTCCTCGAGTACTGCAGCAGGCAAGGGACAGGGCCAGCTCTCCTGCACTCGTGACTGTTAGGGCCCATTCTTCCACTTGCTGCAGGTGATGAGGAGTGAGGTGGGAAGAGGATATCTTTTTCTTGTCCCCACCACCACATGAGAGACGATGCAAGTCTCCCAAGCTTGCATCCTTGAGTGCCAGTTCACCTACAATTCCTACGATGTTTGAGTCACACTTTCTCAAGTACTGCAGTTGGCTAGGCCAGCTTTCCTACTCTCATGCTCCCAGGGCCAGCTTTCCCATGATGCCCAGGGGAAGGGTGGAGCCAATTCTGCTTAGCCTTATCCCACAGATATTAATATGTTCCCCAGACAGCAGCCCAGACCAGGGATATCTGCCTGACTTTTGGTGGTTAACAGAACCCTGCTGCTGCAGACCACGGACCCCAAAATATCCCCTTTTGGCAGCTCAGGCCAAGACTGCACCATGGTCACAAGTGACATCACTGACCACTCAAGCTATTCCTCACTATTCTCAAGTCTTCAGTTCTGCCTCTCTTCACTGTGCCCGAATCTTTCTGTTTCTCTTTCTCTTCCATTTCTCCACCACTTACTTGCTTCTCTTAGTGGTACCTTGCATCTCTGAGTGTCTGGGGTCAGCTCAGGAGTGGTCTCAGGAGTGCTATGACCTGCTTGCTCATTATGGCACTGGGCAGGGTCTTCTCAAGCAGTCTGACCCCCAGGTCTTCGTGGCACCAGAGTGGTGGTCATAGCAGGCTGGCTCCCTGTCCAAGCCCCCTTATTGCTGAATGTCAGGTTAACAATATTTCAGATGTCCATAGTTCAGAACACTGAGAGTACACATAGCTTCTCTCCTCTCTGCCACCTACTGATAACAGGTGAGAAGAGCAACGCTTGAATGTTTGAATACAAGAATGGGGTTTAGATTTCTAGAACCGGCATAAATGCCAAGTAGGCATGGGGACCCACTAGTAATACCACCACTAAGAAAGCAGAACAAGCTGGCTATGTAGATCTGGGTTCAAGGGAGAAGCAATTGAGGAAGACTCTTGACATCAACCTTGTACCTCTACACCCATGCAAACGCACAAACATGCATCCATACCACACACATATACACACAAAAAAATCAGGGAGTAAGTTTTGGAAATGATGTTAAAATAAGACGAAGAAAAGGATTACTAAAGACATGGATAAAAAAATTTTGACTTATAAAGCAAAGAACGAGACTGATCCAGGAAAGAAGACAAGACATAGTGTGTAACAATGGGCAAGGCAAAGACTCTGCAACACAGGCATTGGGGAACAGGCCAGCCATGCATTGCTGTTCACATTCTTAAACAATCCGTATCAGCATTTTGCATTTTACTCAAATGCCTTTCCTAGAATGCTATCCTTCCCTTCTTCCACGATCTCTTCTTTCCAACTTCTCCTTTTCAACCAATAAATCAATTTCTGTCTCTGCTTTGTGGAATTTTTTTTTTTGGCTTACAGTTGCAGGGTGATACAGTCCATCATGACAGAGAAAACAAGGCAGGAGGCAGGGAAGGCATGGTGGCTGGAGATGAAGGCTGGTCAGTCACATTGCATCCATACCAAGGAAGCAGGGTGAGCAGAAAGTGGGAGTGGCCTGTAAAGACTCAAGGCCTGCTACCTGTGACCTACTTTCTCCAGTAACCCTTTGACTCCTAAATGTTCCACAACCTTCCCAAACAGCGCTCCAATCTGGGGATCAGGTGTTCAAATACATGAGCCTGTAAGAGAGATGTTTCACATTCAGACCACAGCACACACTGAGCCATCTCTCTAGGCTCTAGTCTGTCTGTTTTTGTTCTTGAAACAGAGTCTTATTCTAGCCCAGCTTGACTTACAACTCAATGTGTAGCCCAGGCTAGTCTTGAACTAATAGCAATTGCCCTGCCTCAGACTCCCAGTTTCCAGGACAATGGACACAAGCCACCATTAGACCTAGGCCTAGACTCTTTGTTTTTTCAGAAATTCACTTCTCATGGTGTACTTGATTGCTACTTTCTCCCATTTTAAAGGTGTCCCTTTGCACCATCTAAATGTGAAAAACTCAGATATGATACTCTAGGTGCTAACCACCAAATCTCCAGTTAGTCATTGCCTTTCAGTACAACCCAGGATCTGCACATACACCGTACAGGAGGGACACTGTTGGGGAGCTGGAGAGCGATTTGGACAGGCTCTGAAGCTAACTGCCTTTTAATCACTACTCTGCTGCTTACTACCTTGGCACCAAGGTGTTTGCCACTTTATAAATGGAGATAAAACTACTACTTGATTCATTAGAGTGTTCGAGGGGACAAGTAAGTCGATTCACACACAGCATTTGACGAGACCGTGGATCAAAGCAAGCCTTCAGTAGATGAGACCTGCTCTAGTGAGCACAGAATTATTTTAGGCTTTGCAGTAGCTGAACGTTTACACCTCTGAGAGTATATAGCATGTTGCAAAGTGTTTCCGTTTTGTTTAATGTATGGATGATGTAAAACAGGAGCCTTCACCAGGCTTGCAGATTAGTGACCTGAGCTGAGCTATCGTGATGTAATCCTGGCAAATCACTAGGGTTTGTCAAAATGAATAATCAAGGCGCTTTTTTGTAATGTGGCTCCATTGAGTTTTGGTTTAGTGGAAAGCTGGTGGAGTCCTCAGAATATTTTTCTGGGGGTCTCGGGGCTTCCACTCAATACTGCCTGGCTGTTCTGACTTTATTGGAATCAATTCTGCATACGAACCACTGACCTGAGAGAAGGCTGGGAAGCAGTCTCAGAAAATAGAATGCTTGAATGGATGTTCTGTGTGGCTTCTGTTCTCTGTCAAGGGATGGGACTTTTGATACCTGGTCCAATTATTTGGTTAAAATCTTGGTGACATTGGTGAAATGTTCTAGAAGACCTATGTATGGTGGGTTGCTTGGTTTACTGATTTGTTCTTATAAGCCTAAAATGAACATTCTTTGGCTGCAAGACTGGTACTTAACTGCGAGTTTTTTTCTGCCTCTGAGTTTGGTCTCCATTGTTGTATCCAGAGAAAACCCTTCTGGAGTTCAAGGACTCTGTCCAGGCAATGCTAGTGAGTTCCTAGAAAAGTTAGGGCATGCTTGAAATGTGATTTTGTCTTCTGGAGACCTGGGCCCATTTTCTGTTTCAGTTAGCTGAACTTTTTGTTTGTTTGTTGGTTTGTATTTCTCAGTAAAAAATATCTCCCACACTTTCAGAACATGCAAAGAATTTAGCTAATTAATTAATGAAGAACTTATCTAATTCCAGCAATGCTTCTAAGTCTAACATTTCAGAATCAGCAGATTCAGAGCATGGTGACTTCTTTGTTTTTGTAATATGTATCTAATGCCCTTTTCACATCACAGGGGTCTTGTGTCTTAGAGAGATAAAGTACCTTGCCCAAAGTCATGTAGCTGAGAAGGAGCAGAATTAGGACACCAGCTCTTGCAGGGGGGACTCTAGGCCAGCTTTTCTAAGCACCACATTGTTGGCTTGTTATGCATTCTGTGTGTATTCAGATTCTAGACACATTTTGCTGGTGAACTACAGCACTCAACTCATTTTAGGTTAGCCCTTCCTTTTTGAGAAGCAATGATATACACAATCAAACACACTACATATTATAAATAAGTTTTGAGAGCACTCTCAACATCACCAACAACCAATGTGACTGACTGGATTCTGGAAATGCTAGAATGGCCTAATTATTGGCAGAGGTCTTGAAGAGAGGATTTGAGAAAAAAGAAAAATCCCTGTGCCTTTTCAAAAAACACATTGGTTAGGCGGGAACTGGAAGAGTTTGCCATTAAAGCTTCAATTTGCAAGTCTAGGAAAAAAAACCTTGGCTGCTGTGGAATTCATAAAGCAACAGAGCAGTTGTGTTATGATATTTACAAGACCTGGGAGCAGTAAAATGAAGAAAGACCAAGTCTACATACTAGTGGCCAGTAGGAGAGTATAAATGGGAGAATTACTGTGGAAAGGACACTTGGAAATGTGGTTTAAACAATTCATTTCATGAATGCTAATGTTGGAAACTAAGTAATGAGACAGGGAAACATTTAATCTGTATATATATCCTACCCCCAGTATTCATAAACTGAATTATGAGACCAGCTATACAGGTTAAAAACTGATTGGATGGCAGTGTCATTAATTAAAACCAACCCACCACCACCAACAACAAAACAAACAAATCTGATGTGTCTTCCAAAGCTGGATAGGAAAGAGGGATAGTATGTGTGTGTGATCCATTGAGATTTAGTAAGTTGGAGGTCTAGAGAGACTTTGAACCCATACATGAGGCTTAAGAATGAACAGTCAGTCAGAGAGAATGAGAGACCCCCTTGGCTGGAAAGACTGATAAATATTGGCATGTATAGCGGGAATCAAGCTACTGAAAAGTATGAACTAGTCCATGAAACTCTTTAACTGTAAATCTAGGAGATGGGATGAAACTCAAGCTAACAAAATAATAATTAAGAATAGAGTTAGAAGTTAGACTGCAGGGAGACAAATAACCCTATCAAAAAATGGGGTTCAGAGCTAAACAAAGAATTCACAGCTGAGGAATGCCGAATGGCTGAGAAGTACCAAAAGAAATGTTCAACATCTTTAGTCATAAGGGAAATGCAAATCAAAACAACCCTGAGATTTCACCTCACACCAGTGAGAATGGCTAAGATCCAAAACTCCGGCGACAGCAGATGCTGGTGAGGATGTGGAGAAAGAGGAACACTCCTCCATTGTTGGTGGGATTGCAGACTGGTACAACCATTCTGGAAATCAGTCTGGAGGTTCCTCAGAAAATTAGACATTGAACTACCTGAGGACCCAGCTATACCTCTCTAAGGCATATACCCAAAAGATGCCCCAACATATAAAAAAGACACATGGTCTACTATGTTCATAGCAGCCTTATTTATAATAGCCAGAAGCTGGAAAGAACCCAGATGCCCTTTAACAGAGGAATGGATACAGAAAATGTGGTACATCTACACAATGGAATATTACTTAGCTATCAAAAACAATGACTTTATGAAATTCATAGGCAAATGGATGGAACTGGGAAATATCATCATGAGTGAGGTAACCCAATCACAGAAAAACACACATGGTATGCACTCATTGATAAGTGGCTATTAGCCCAAATGCTTGAATTACTCTAGGTGCACAGAACTCATGAAACTCAAGAAGGATGACCAAAATACGAATGCCAGTGCTGTGGCTGGCTGCCTCCACCGCTTGTAGACTGTCATGAGTCCTGTGCAGAAGCTATGTGAGCTGACTCCATCTGGAGCTGACCGGTTAAGGTTAGGAAAGGTCCCCACTCTGGCCCTAGGTTAGGTTTATGTGTCAGGAGGATTGGCTAGGGGAGCTCAAAGGCTCAGCAACCTCACTGATTGGTAGCCTACGTCAGACCCACCATTTCCTTCTTCCTTTGTCAAAACAAACAAACAAACAACCCTCCCCCCAAATAAACCACCAAAACATATGTGTATACCCTTCAATTTACACACATTGGTTTGGTTAAAATAAATTTTACTTGAATTGGTTTTCGGGTCAGAAGGCTGAAGCAAAATTTCTTAAATTTTCGGTCACATATTAGCAACAGATGTGATTTAATACTGTTAGTGTTAAATGTTCAAAACAATGGTAACAGTGCACTTCCAGCGTGTTTATTCTTTTATCATCATATTCCTGTGAAGTACAGATGTGATTAACTTGTTTCTAGACGAAGAATTTAATGAGGAGAGATCCAGGGATGTAGACACACCTATTTCCTGAGGTAGAATTCAAGATAATTCAAGCATTGTGTGTTTAGTTCTGTCACCAGTCCTTCAAGGTCAGTATGAAAGTAGATTCTTGCTAAATCCTCATCTGACTGTGGATACTTTGCTCTTTCCCAGAGTAATTCTGAGCTGTGGTGACATCCTGTTTTGTTTGGAGAGCAATGCGTTTCTCTGCTACAATGTTCAGAAATGCACCCAGTTAAGTATTTAAATGCTTAATTACAAATATGGGACATGATCAAGTTACCTAAGTAATAAGACAGGGAAAAAAATCTAATCAGCATATGTGGCCTATTTCCAAGTGTCAAATGGCTGTTCTGTGTGACCTTTGTTACAATCCCCGCCATTATATCACCAGCACGTCTTTATAACACCTTAAAAAGCCTGCCTGTTTCCAAGAGTGGTATTATAAATATGTTTCTTTATCCCACTCTCATTATAACAAGAAGAGGTCAATGGTCTAAAGGGTAGTTTCATATTATAAGAGGGATAAAAACTAAAATCAATAAATCTCCAGATCATAAATGTTACTACAGTCTGGCAAGGTTGAGAAAATTATGAGCCGAGCCTCATGATGTCTGGGTATTGTAGCTTGTAAATTTCTACCTACAGATGTTATGTGGCTGAGCATAACACGTCTGCTGGGCCCTTTGTAGACTTTGCTCACAAATGTGATGGAATTTTGTTTGGTGTTAGTTCTAGGGTTAGTGGGGAAATATTAATAGAGTATCTCAGCACATATATAAAAAACCATGATGTGTTCTTATTTCACGGATGAAAATATGTCTAACGTTATAAAGTCATAGTCTCCCTCTGGCTTCATGACTTTAATCAGGAAACTCAAGTAGGAAGTCATTTGTTTACACTGCTCAGTAAGTTAGGAATCTGGGGCACTTTGGCAAAGCGTTTCTCTAGGCTTACATGTTCACACCGGATGGTGATAAGGCTAATGCTTCCACTAAAACAAGAGAGGCCATCAGCAATGCAATGAATACTCCATGGAAGACAGGAATCTGTTACCGCACAGTCCAGCATGAACTTTTTGTAAATGGTACTTCAAATTAATTACACAATACTGAAACCAGACCGTGCATGTTCAGTCCCTGCCTCTGTCATATCAGAGCTGTGTGGTCACAGATTGGATGCTTAGCTTCTTTGAGTTATTTATTTATTGATTATTTTCTTTGCTTTCAATTGGAGATAAGAAAAGATCCAAATAAGGAAGCTGTTGTGAAGATCAAGTTGGGGGAGGGGGCAGTAGCATAGATAGCAAAAACAATCTATTGCTATTTTACAGATGCAGAAACCTTTTAGTGATTCTGAAAACCGAGGAAGAATGAGTACCAAGTGTGTGGTCTGAATTTTGAGACAGGGAGGTAAAGACAATGGGTGGTAGAAGGGGGTCTCAAGAATACATTGTATCACTATCAGTACACAAAGATTATGCACTGGGTCTACATTAGTAAACCAAACAGATGAATAGATGCTTGACATATTGGGTAAGTTCTATATAAGAACTACTAAGCAGATTTAGGGATGAATAATGATGGAGTAGATATGTCAATTTAAGTAAGGAGAAAACTTTCAGGAATGGAATTGCTATTAAAAACAGATAGGCTTCCACATTTGTTATACACTCCCCTGTCAAGTCTTCAGGCATTACAACAACCAAAATAATAACATGGTGAAAATGGCACAGAAAAACAGGAAACAAAATAATGGAAGTCTAGACCAATGGGTAAATTAAAGCACATGCGCACACAGGCTCTCTGTCTCTGTCTTTCTGTCTCTGTCTCTCTCTCTGTCTCTATGTATCTGTCTGTGTCTGTCCTCTCTCTCTCTGTCTCTCTCTGCCTCTCTCTCTCTCTCTCTCTCTCTCTCTCTCTCTCTCTCTCTCTCTCTCTCTCTCTCTCCTGCTGAGTATTTTCTGTCCTAGAGTTAGAGAATGGAGAAAGAGCAACATAAAATGTTATGGACCAGTTTGGAAGTGTAGAAGATGAACAGGGCTATTCGGAGTTTAGCTGGCTCATCAACTTGCTATTTGGAATTGGCTGGGTGATGAGCTTACTTTTCAAAATTCATTGAGAAGTAGAAACTTCAGTCTCCTCTCCATTGTGGTTGACAGGCAGCATTAAGAGAACCTAGTTGCACTTACTAGGGCTCATGATGAAGGCCTCGCCTTGCTATCAATGGATTGGGGGCAGCAACTAGCAACTAAGGATTGTAATCTAACCTCCTAGCATGAAACAACAACAACAACAACAATAAACAACAACAATAAACAAGAGCCAACCAAAGCAACCAACCAAAGCAACCAACCAAAGCAACAAAAACAACAGAAAGCAAAAACAGCATCTCCTGAAGCAGAGCTGTATAAAAGCTTCAAAAAAGCACATCAAATTATAATCAGATGACTAAATCTACATTTAAAAATTGTTATTTTTATTTATTTTGGCTTCAACGGGTCACTGTATTGAGCAACAAGGGAATAAATGCTCCATCAAGGCTTAAAATAGGCAGGCACCCTGTATTTCAACCGTGCAAGGCTTTGGGAGCAAAGGGCCAGAGAGCCCTTGCAAATGCCTGTGATTTAGCAGAGATCATTGCAAACATTGTAACATATGTGAAGAACTATGCCTAATAATAGAATCCTGTAAGAGTTCAAATAATTGGATGATTCACAGAAACTTTCAACGTAACCATTTTGGTGGACTTTTTTTTTTTTTTTGACATAGTGTTATAGCGATCTTTCCCTCTTCCACAAATATATAAGAACATTATCTCCCATGTGATTATCCACATGTCTGGTCCATCACTGTTTGCCAGGAATGTGGCCAAAAGTACAAAGCTGATTTCGTTAAGCCTAAACTTCAGCCACTAAGACTGAGTGAACCGAAGTAACAAGGCCACAGTGGAGCTAGTCTATAGGGGCATGCACTGCTAGAATATGGGCCTCTGAGCACTGGGCCTCAGGGTAGCACAAAGAGCTGTTATGGGAGGACAGGTGAGTGGTCCACAAGTTGAATATGCATGGCTTGGAGTTGGAGACAGGAAGAACCCAGTGTAGGTGCAGTCCAGGTACTAGCCGTAGAAATCAGTGACTAGATCAAAATTAGGTAAGAGCCCAAGGACAAGCAGAGGACAGGTTAAAGTGATTGGGTTGGTATTTGTTTTCTGAGCGGCTACATTACTCATTTTCCTGACTGTCAGATATATTTCTGGGCTTTGGTTTTTCTCTCTCTGCTCCTGCTCTTGTGGGGGTTGGGGAGTAGGCGAGTAAAACATTTTTTTTTCTCTGTGAGACAGTGTTGGCAAGTGGAAGAGGGCAGACAACATCGCATGTGGACTTTTCAGAAGATTATCCATTTTTATAAATTATTCTCAAATTGCTCTCACCATTTTAAAGAGTAAAGACTCTCCTGAGAGTGTATTTGACCATCAAAAACAGTTTTTCCATGATGCGTTGTGTTTAGAATGAATAAAAGTAGATGGGAAGTTGATTAAGGCTGACAGTTCGCTGTGGACTTCAGTGTACTGCGAACTCAGCTGGCAATTTTTTTCCTTTAACCGGAAAGAGATGGGACAGTAGACTTACCCTATCCTGTCACTTCTCAAAGGCAGCTCTCAAGGGAGGGGCTTTGTCAGACCCTGTTCGTTGTGAGCTCTGTGCCCTTTGATGATTTTCTCCTTTAGCTTTGGGTTTCAGGAGCATATTCAAGATATAACTTTACTCTATGACATCTGCTGTGGGGGGTGGGGGGGTTCAAAACCACAAAGCAAAGCACATTTAATGATTTAAAGCTCACAGCCTTATCAACAGCAACAACTGCTCACCATCAGAGGCAACATGCCGTCGCCACATGCTACCGACGTGCTTGTGAGCTGATGATTACTACGCTTGCAAGGTACTGTCACCAAAGATCTGTTTTCAAGCACTAATTGATGAATTCTCTCTGGGCCAGTGTGAAGAAACGCCGGAGCACTTCAGTCGGCCGGTTTTACAGGCAGGCGGCTTAAATGGCTGCTAACTTTCTCCACTCACCACCCTTGTCCTATCATCTTTCAACTCTCTCCATTGTGTGCTTCTGGATGCTGAGGGCATTCAGCGGCAGAAGAGAAAAAAGAAAACACACACACACACACACACACACACACACACACACACACAGAGGCAACGTCACACTGTGGGGGTGAGGCATTTCTGAAATGCTATTGGTCCAATGATATATTCTGTGTAAAGATTTGTCAAGTGAGCCTGGGGGGTCATGGATCGTGTTTCCCTTTTAGCGATCCCCAAACCCTTTGTCACATTGTGTTTCTACAGTGTATATACCTCAATGTGCTTCACTGGAAGCTGGGATTTCAGGAAAAGCAGCAGAGGCATCAAATGTTTGAAATGCCAGGAACTTGCAAGGAAAATGCAGCCTTCAAGGCCTCCACCTATATCCTGAAGTTTAAAGCAAGTAGCTTTAAGAAATCAGAGAGAATGGAGTTTGCTTTAACTGAATTGTTTGGGAGCTAGGGTCCCCCATAGTTTACAACGGCTACACTTGGTCTTGAGGCTGAGTCGCACCCTGGAAGCAGCAGTAGTCCCTTTCCTGAATGTGTGACTGTCTTCCCTGAGATATTCCATTGTTCCTTCCCATCTACAGTCTCCAACGTGATCAGTCTCTGCTCGTCCCCAGTTACCACACTTTTGCATGTAGATCCCTGTAATGAAGTCTCAGCCCCACTGAGTGTGGTCTAGAGGAGAGCCCATGTTTCTTTACATCCTTTCTTTTTAGTCAGTATTCTTTAGCTCTTTCAATATGCTTGTTTTTATAGGTGCTGCTCAGAGAGCAATTAATTGTGCCTCCCCCCCTTTTTTTACTGCCAATATCGTTATGTGTGTGGGGCGTGGGGCTTTTTTATAACCCCTATGCCTTGTCCTTGCATGAACACACTTGCTCTGTTCCGAAGGCAATGGACACAAGACCTCCATGACTCAGGGTTTTTACCTGGGCTTAGATCTGATAACGCTTGCTAAGGGTTTTGCTTCAAGCATGCCACATCATATTTAATAAAAGCCAAACTCAAAGACAGAGAACCAAGCTACAAATAGATAAACAAGACCTACCAGCAGGCAGAAAGGTTAAATGCATACCTCTTTGGCCCAGCCATGTTGAATAATTATTTAAAACAAACAAACAAATAAACAAACAACAACAGCAACAGCAACAGCAACAACAACAGCAGCAACAACAACAAACCCACTGAAATCAATAGGGCATTTCCTGAAAAAAAAATCAGTTATTTTTATCATTAAGCCTACCTAATCAATTATTCAAAAAAAACAAATTCAAAACATATTAAAAGCGATTTTTGAATTTTAAAAGTGTCTTTTAAAGATTACTGCTATGGTTATAAAGTTGCTGCAGCTAATTTAAGGCATTTCTGTGGACGATCATACATACTTCAACATATCACAACAAGGGACAGTACCCAGAAGCAGTCAATGGTAAGAGAATTTGGTCTGCAACAGACCACTCCATTGCTGGATGTCAGGGCCACCAGAGCCCTGTGCATTGTCAACTGGAATATGAAATTGGTGCTGAGGCTGGAGTTGTTCCTTCTGGTCAACCTTTAAGAGTGGGGTGAAAACAAATGAGCTCTGTTGTGTGTGGGCAGCCCTGCTCTCGTCGTGTGATGGATGTAGAACATTCAGGTAATAAATGATCTGCTACTTTCAGTGCCACAGGGAGCAGCTTTCTCTCTGTCCTTACCCAGTCAGGGGATACAAAGCAAACTCGGCTGCCGAGTAATTCCGTGTAATTGCTCCCCGGAGGACTGAAATGCTCAGGAAGGAGGTCTTTTTGTGTACAAGTGCCCATTAAGACAATACAATGGGAAATGAGTACATCTGCGGGTGCACGCTTACCTGCAATTATCTTTAGTTGAAATTTCCAAATGTTGAACATAATGAAAATTCCCTAGATAGAGAAACGTCACTGGTTAGCTTCAGGAGCGACTCGTTACTTTCCAAATGTTCTTGCCAGGTAGCCTGAGTAAAAGGAAACATTTTTTTTTTTTAAAGAAAATATTACCTGTAACGCACAGGGGCAGGATAGCTGGTCTATTGCTGGCAGTAATTCCTCCGAAGGGCCTTGTGAGTTTTTTTCTTTAAGGCAGGCGGTTTTACTTCCTCACCTGTCTAAGTCCTTGGTGGGCATGCGTTACATTAGGTGGGACCCTCTATGTCAATCTCCCAAACTGGAATTAATTGGCGAGGGAGGCCGTTCCAGGTGGACAATTAGGATTTTCTTCCTCAAGAGAGGTGTTAAATATTTCACACCACACATTATACATATATCACGCTTTACAACCCCTCATTAGCCCACACAATGAGCCAGGGGACAGCTCCAGG